>NC_083724.1:40276299-40518799 GCF_028564815.1 Eubalaena glacialis
CTTTGATTTCAGCCTTGTAAGACCCTAAGCGGAGAACCCAGATGAGCCATGCTGGACTTCTGACCTCCGGAACTGGTAGGTAGTAAGTGGCTGTTGTTTTAAGCTGCTAAGATTGTGGTAATTTGTCACGTAGCAGCAAACTGATACAATTTAAAATCCCTTCCTCCCCAGCTAGGCCTTCAGTGGTGAAGGGGAGCCTCTTGGCTTTCCTGCTCTTCTCTCCAGGCTCACCTTCTTTCTCCCCCGAGCTAGCTTCTGTTTTACTTGGGGTGAGAGGGGTGGATAGCAAGGAGATGTAAGGAGCAGGACAGTTCTTACTTGACTGGTGGCTTCTTCTCTGTGGGCCCACAGAGGGTCCCAGCTGGCTGTGTTGTGGGCATTTTGCAGGAATTTTGGAGGTTCTTTGCTGCCCCTCTCGTGTAGAGCTTTCTGGGCCTGGACTGATGCTTTTTTTTTATTCCGAGTGGCCTTAAGAAATTTCTTTGTGGCTTGGGGACTTCCCTGGTGGTGCAGTGGTTAAGAATCCGCCTGCCAACACAGGGGACACGGGTTTGAGCCCTGGTCCGTGAAGATCCCACATACCGTGGAGCAACTAAGCCCGTGCGCCACAACTACTGAGCCTGCCTTCTGGAGCCCGTGAGCCACAACTACTGAACCCGCGTGCCACAACTACTGAAGCCCGCGCACCTAGAGCCCGGGCTCCGCAGCAAGAGAAGCCACTGCATTGAGAAGCCCGCGCACTGCAACGAAGAGTAGCCCCCGCTCGCCCCAACTAGAGAAAACCTGTGCGCAGCAACGAAAACCCAGTGCAGCCAAAAATAAATAAATAAATAAATTTAAAAAAAGAAAAAAGAAATTCCTGTGTGCCTTGCTGTCCTAAATGAGCCACTTTCGGCCGACATGAAACACATGCTCCCCAGCCTCCCACTTGCTGAAATGAACGCTGGGTTGCAGATGCCTCCATGTGGCCGTGCACTTCTCCCTTTGCCATCAAAACAGTCACCTCCTCCCTCACCCTTCTTTTTGTGGGCTGGAGTCAGGCCCTGGTCCACAGTCCACTTTGTCTTTCTTGGGGATGGATCAAGCACCAGTTCTTTTTGTGTCTCGGTGACAAGCAATCCATTTCGAAGCTCTTTGAAGTGAACCCTTGCAGATTCCCTCACTAGACATGTGTAGAGAAGGCAGCTTTCCCCACCTCTTCCCCTCAGGGACATGTGGTGTGGTGGGACCAGACCGTGGCTTTGCATGGTTCTGTGGGGCAGCATTCATATTTCAATCTATGTATTCAGAAGCTTCTGGAACTCCGGAACACCTAAAACACATAGAATGCAATCAGAATGGTGCCCCAGGTTGTGCACTGGGGCTCTGCCTATGGTGGGGATTCACTGTGAGCACAGCCTTCTTCTAAAAGAACCCTTCACCAATCCTCTCTCTCTGCTTTTTTCCCCTTTTATTTTCTCAGAGTGGGTGGCTGGAGACACAACTGGTGGAACAGGTTCTCCTATGATGCCACTGTAAATTCTACTTACGGGAGGCTGTGTCTCACCCTAGCTTGGGTATCTTGTCACATGAGCCCCTTACTGCCAAATACTGTACGAAGGGTTACACTTGTCTAGCTGAGCATCCGCATCAGTGGCCCGCATCCTGCAGCACTCACCAAAGAAGGCACTGAGAGAGTGGATTTTAAAAAAATAGCATCAGGACTGGATGCCCCAGCCGGGCTACCCTGTCCCTCCACTTGCTAGTCAATAGGTTCTTCCACTAGCTGGGAGCTGGAGTTGCCAGTGGTCAGAACCTTGCCTCTGGTCACGCATCCCTGGAGGCTTTGCTTTCCTATCGCAGGCCTCAGTTGACTTTGCTACTGGCCACCTGTGCCCACTGAAAAGTTCCTTTTAGTCTTGAGCTGTTCTTATTCTCTCCGTGTGTGGCTGCGTGTGCGTGTGTGTGTGTGCGTGTGCGTGTGCGTGTGCGTGTCTGTGTCTGTTTTTTATCTGTGCTTTCCCTCTTTTGAATGCTGGGATCTTGGTGGTGTTTCATTCAGGAAACCCAGTCTGGCTGACGTCCATGATCCCTCTCTCCTGCTTTTGCTCACCCACTGCCTACACTTCCTTCCTCTCGGCATCTGCTTACTCTGTGCCAGGCCTAGGCCCTGGGAGAGGAGCTTGTTGGCAAAACGTGCTGATGGGGAACACGCGTTCAGATGGCAAAGTGGGTTTTTGACACAGCTGGCCGTCTTCAGGTGGGTCACCTGCATTGCCAGAAACACAGGGGCGTCTTGTTCATGAGACTTAAAACAGCCGTTGTGAGTGATTGAGCAAGTGTCAGCTTCACAGGTTTTGGGTAAGTGTCTGCTTTAATCAGCCAATGGTTTTCTAGTCTAGAAGATCACACCTGGACAGCTTGCCTGAAGGGCATCTGAACATTTTTCTTTTCCTATCTGAGTCCTAACCTATTACTCTATGACTCCCAATTAGATTGATAGTAACTGCCATTCTCTTCCCTACTCTTTATCAAAACAGGCCCAGGAACCATGAATTCATACGATATGCCTGCCAGCTTAGGGTCTTAGCAGTCCCAGGATGTTCAAAACATAGTTTAAAATTTCTGACATCAATCCAGTATAATAGAGTAATAGGTGAGAATTGGGTGGGGTGTGTGTGTGTGTGTGTGTGTGTGCGTGTGCGCGCGCACATGCGCGCGTGCCCTGGACCAGAATTAACCACCTACTATAATGCAAGTCACACTTTTGTTGCCTTTCTTCCTTTCTTCTTGGGTTGGTGGGTAGGTCATTGCCTTGGTGGAAACCGAAGATCCTCCCAAAGCCTGAACAACCATGATGTCTACTCCAGGGCCTGCCAAATATCTATGATTTCTTCCAGGAAAATCTGTCATTTAGGTTACGGACATATAAAAATCCTCGTATTTAACTTCCTAAAGCTACATAGTAATCAACCAGTCCTCATCGTCTAGCTGTGCTTTCTTTCAGTAAGTATATATTGAGTACTTGCTGCGTCCTCACCATGCTGGAGGCTGTGGAGACACAGAGGGGTCAGAGAGACCATAAGAATTCAGTCTGGCAAGTGGATGACCAAGTGCATAATGTTTTGGTATGATGGGGTCTCTGAGAGCAGGGCATGTACCCCCAGACAGTAGGAATGGATGGGTGCAAAGCATTGCTAAGAGTGCTGGGAGGTATGAACAGGGAGTGGAGAAGCCATCTTGGCTTCCTTGATGTTTTGTCCAGACCTTTTCTTTTCATGCCTGTTTTCCTGTCCCTCCTGCCCCTTTTCTCTTGCCTGCCTTTCTTCATGTCTTCTTGGCATTGTTGCTTCTCTTCCTCCATCTCAGTCACCACTCCTTTCCTTATCGTGCTTCTTGTCTCTAAAGTTGCCGCTTCCAGAAGGGTAAAGGGGAATGGAGACTAAAGGAACATGTCTTTTGTTTTCTTCTTGTGCGATTCTGACTTTGAAAGAAGAGAAGGAAATTTAACCTTAGATGTTAGGCTTATTATTGTCATTATTATTAAAGCGCTTCCCAAGTTCATTGAGGAGAGTGCTTATGCACTAGGATTAAAGGAAAGAAGGTGCACAGGGTTGGGGACAAGAGGTGGGATTTACAGCCCACCTTTTCCTAGATTCTCCAGCAAAGAATCCTCAGAGAGCGACCCAAGGACAGGACAATTCACATGTTGAGTGTACAGTGGACACGTTTAAGGTTCAGAAGGCAAATGTGAAAATTGCCTCATCTGCTTAAGGCTGTCTCCTTGTTATTGTACCTCTTGCTTCTCAAACTGGCCTGCAAATGAGTCCCGTGTGCTGTCAGTTGTCTTCAGCTGGAGTGTGGGAGAGGCAGCGTGTAGTGTGTTGTTGCCTAAAGTAATCTCTGCACTCATTTTGCACCAGAAAGAACGCCAGGGCTTGCTTCCTTTTGGGGAAACAGGCACACCCTGGCTGTACTTTGTATCACAGGGCACAGGACAAATGGCTTCTAAACTAATGGCCAGTGATGAAACAAGGGACTGGGATCCTTTATTTGATAAATGATTCTCATTGCGGGCACAATAAAATATTACCACAGCTTCCAAAGTCAGCCTACTTGGCCAGTGAAACACAAGGGAATTAAAAACAGGAAAGCAAACCTAAAACAAAACAACAATATACAAAGCGATAATAATGTTACTGCTAATTGTCCTCCACATGAAAATCTGAAAGCTTTACACTACCTTCCTTAAAAGGGAGGATGGGTTTGGTACATTAAATGGGATTGGTATAAACCAGGCTGCTTTCCAGTGAATGCTTCGGTAAAGACTATATTCGCAAAAGGCATAAACACTCATTGCATCGTAAGGCAAAGGGCTGTAGGGAATAGTCCAATAAATGGAAAAAAGTCTGCTCAATGAAAACACTTTCCAAGTGAATATATATATTCGCTCTAATAGAGATATCTTAAAGTCTAACAGAGGTACCATTCAGGTGGCAATAGCATCTCCCCCTGGTCCTAGCAGTGAACCAAAATTGGAGGGAGTGCAATGTGTGGAAAATTATAAGCACTTTATTCCGACATTAACTAGATTTTCTTGTTCTGTAAACACATGCGCATCTGATGTTCCCACCCAGGCTATTCATTCTAGGAGTGCGTGCTCTCTCTCACGTTAACCATTTGGTCGCTCGATGAAACGCATCACCATCGCCCTTTGTACCCATTTAGCACCTCTAAAAGTCACTACATGGATTTAGTGATGAATGATGATTGATTTTTTTTCTTGCCAGCTTAATCGTCACACTTGAGTGGGGCTGATGTAGACCCAGCTGTGCTTAATTAGCCCACAGGACTTAGAAACCATATTTTAAATCCAGGCTTGTAATGGAAGAAGTCTTCTTGAGGAGGCAGCCTGCTGAGGTGAGCCCAGACATGTGGTAGATGCAGTTTTTCATCAGGCCCAGGGAGCATGTTTGGGAAATGGATGTTGCCTGAAAAAGACGTGTTCTCCCTCGATGTGGGAAAGCTATTGTTTGTTGCCTTCTAGAACATGGGGTAGAGAGGGAGACAGCTCAGTACGCATTTTTTTCTCTGTGGCATGATCTTGACTAATTACTTAGGACAAATGCTTGCTTCAGTCTGGAAGGTAGGTGTGTTATATCACATCATTTTATATGACATATTTGGTTTTTTGTATTTTTGGCGAATTTAACCTTCTCTAGTGTCTACCTTAAAATGTGAAACTCTTTATTATTCTTGAAAATGTTCCATGTCTCTAAAGATGTCTTTTAGTCAGAATCCAAAATAAAGAACCAGGCTTCCTCATTCCCTTCCTTCTTTGCTTGGCCAGTGGAAGGCTTCCTACCTTTCTTCCTTCTTTCCTTTCTTCTTTCCGTTTTCCCTTTCTTCCACTAGACATATCTTCTATCCTATAATTAGGAAAGTTATTTCTGAATTCAACCTATTCCCTGTTCAGTTGAGAGGCTTTGTGCTGATGCCTGCTGCATGAGCAGTTGCCCACTAAGCGTAGACCACATAACCATAATCTCATATTGTACACACAATAGAAAATCATCCAAGTGTCATCATCACTTCAGGTAGCATCTGGCTTGAGTCAAATCTGCACTAATGACATAGGAAAGCTGTGACTCTTGTCAGTACTTCTCTTAACCTAGAAGGCCCAGAGGAACTTTATGAGGGTTGGATTCTCAAGGAGTCTTCTAGGAGTATTTAACAGATATACTCGTAGATATTGTTGGGAATTGTGAAACTGTTCTTATGTGGAAGTCATAAAGAAACAGAGGAAAACCTTGTTGCAAGGCTTGTGCCATACTATTAGGCTGTTGACTAGGGGGAACTTTGATGCAGGTGGAGTAAAGGGAAGACTAGTGAGAGCATGAGGGGTGGGAGTAGCAAGTGAGGGGGCTTCCAGCTGAGGCCCAGTATCCTGGAAATTGATCCTAAGAGAGTTGCCTCTGAGGATGATGGGAGTGCACATTGGAACTGCTACGAAGTGCTGATGAAGAGAGTTGTCAGTGTGAAAGGCAACATTTTGGTGTTAAAGAACAGTATTGTGTTTAAGAAGAATGCTATGTTATTCAGAACCCTTTGGGCTGCAAGTGATAGAAACTCAGTTTAGACATTTTAAGCAAAAAGGGGAATTTATTGGCTTATTACATAGTTTAGAAGGAAATAGGTATAGCTCATCGGACTGAAGTTACAGCATAGGACCCGGGGCCTCAAGAACTTGAACCAAGCACTTGACTCCTGTGTCTTTCTCTGCCTCTTGCCACCATCTCCATCCATCCATCCATCCATCCATCCACCCACCCACTCATCCATCCACCCATTCATCCATCTCTCATCTGTATCTGTGCTTGACTTTGTTCTGCAGATAGAATTCCTCTAAATGGCAGGGTTTAACAAACACAGTGGAAAGAGCTTTGTTGCCTAATCATGCATATGACGGTCCAAGGGAGGGACACTGTCTGGCCTTGTTGGGTCATCTGATCCTCCCTAATGCAATGGAGACGAATGAGGTGTTATTTGGCTAGGGTGGGTCATGTGCCTATATCTGTGGGTGATACTTTAAGATGAGGAGAGAATGGTTATATTTGTATGAGAAAGATAGAACAGCTTGCTGGGCACACAAAAATAATGGTTACCTCAGTCTGCTAAAAATTCCACTGTAATGTTACCACTAATCAGTGTAGTAAACATACCTTTTTCTGAATAACATTTTATTCTGTTCAAAGCTTTTTCACTTACATATTACCTAAATTTTTGCTCAGAGTGGTGCTGAGGGGTCAGTTAAACAGACTTAGTCTCATTTCATTGATGAAAAAAACCCAGGTCTAGACTAAATAGTAGTACGTTCATACAAGGGCATAAAAATAACTGAAATATATATATATATATATGCACACACACACATATATATGTATATTCTTTAGTCAATTATATACAAACTAGAAGATCTAGGTCTAGTTCCAGTTCTGCCACTAACAAGGCTCTTGACATTAGCAAATCTTACTTCACTATTTTGGGTTTCAGAGGGAGTTGGACTAGATCAGTAGTTCCCAAACTTTAACATGCATCAGAATCACCTGGATTATTTGTTAAATGCTCATTGCTGGGCTCCACCCCCAGAGATTCTGACTCAGTAGGTTTGGGGTGGAGACAGAATTTGCATTTCTAACAGGTTTCCAGATGTATTACTTTCCTACTGCTACTCTAACAAATCACCACAAACCTAGTGGCTTAAAACAATGCAAATTTATTATCTTACAATTCTAGAGGTCAGAAGTTTGAAATGCTTCTCACTGGCCTAAAGTCAAGATGTTGGCAGAGCTATGATCCTTCTGGAAGCTCTGGAGAAGAATCCATTCCTTTGCCTTTTCCAGCTTCTAGAGACTCTCTGCATTCCTTGGCATGTGGACCCTTCCTCCATCTTCAAAGCTAACAGTGTAGAGCCTTCAGATCTCTCTCTGACCTCCTCTGCTGCCTCCCTCTTCCACATTAAAGGGCCCTTGTGATTACATTGGGCCCACCCGGATTAGCAAAGATAATCTCTTTGTTTTAAGATCAGCTGATTAGCAAGCTTAATTTTGTCTACAGTTTTAATACCCCCTTGCCATGGAACAAAAATATTCACAGGTTCTGCGAATTAGGACGTGGAAATCTTTGGGGGCCATTATTCTGTCTACTACATCAAGGATCACTCACTGAGAACCATTGGACTACAGAATTATTCCATTTTATTCAGCTCAAAAATTCCGATTCTAAGACAGCTAAGCAGAATTGTTCTCACTTCTCTGAAAATGGATTCATTGCTTACCTGTTTTTATATTAATTCTTTCCATTGTTTGAGCTTTATTGCAAAAATAATTTGCTCCAGCGTTAAATTGCTCCCCCAGTGAAAGCCATTTATTCCCTCAGCTACAACAGGAATAGTCCCAGTAAAGGGCTATCTCCATGAGGCTTTCTGTCCATGAGTGGGGTTCTGGCTCAGTGGTGAGGTAACATGAGGTCTGAGGCTGGGAAGGTATGTATTCTCAAGGTTCACATCAAATAGTCTGTCTCAAGTTTATTTTGTGGTTTCAGGTTATCTACTTTTGTCATTCTTGAAGAGTTAGAAGTTTTCCTAGCATTAACTAACTGCAAGCAGGAAGGCCCTGAGAAGGCAGAGAATGTTATGAAAGGCTTCAATTTCTATCCTCTGGGCTTAAGTTAGTTATTGGTGAGACAAGGCTTTGGGTCAGGTCTCCTAAGAACCACTGGGAGTTGCTATGGGAACTGCTCTGTTGTCTACTTTTCCTTGATTCCTCCCTCGTCATCATTCTGAATCTGAGCAAACAAATCTGTCTGACAGTATCTCAAATGCATATCTTGGATCTGGAAACCGATAAAGTAATTCTCACTTTTTCCCTTTCCCTCCCTTAATCTCATCACTTATTTGCATTTAAATCTGAGTGAATCTAAACTTCCCTTTGCAGTGGAAACACTCCTTGTGTGGTAATCTGTATTTATAGTGAATTAAAACTTGGTTTCATTTAGAAGTCATTGTATTATAAGCTACTCTATGAGAATCTGCTCTCTTCTGGGCAAAGCCTTCCTGTGGCCATTTTTGTTTCTTCTTTTAGCTCCTTTTCATCATCTTCCTGTAGTCACCTCTTTCCCCTTTGCAGCAATTTGCTCTGAATTTCATATTGTCTTTAATTTAACATGGACTTAAGCATTTTATAGGGGAATGCTTTAAGGTCTAAAGAAATAAGTCTCTGACAACAGAATAGTGAGGAAAATTTCTGTTGGTATTTAAATAACAGTATGTTTGCTGGGCTTTATCTTCCTAACCTAAAATGTAATTTTATTGACATGCATTAAAAGGAACTCTGCCAGCTTTGGAATCTTTTCTTTTGAATCCACTAATTACCTTTATTTAAATTGGTAAGTCCCCTACTGCTCTAGAAGATTTGAGGTATCTTATTAAAGATGCACATTTTCAAAACTTTCAAAAAATGTATGCACATATACATCTATTTATACAAAATCTAGGTTAGTGTAATTAATATAATTGAGCATTACATGTGATTTTGAGTTTCATGACAATGAAAGTACAAAGGGAAACTCAATTCACTATAATTTTCATCTGGAAAAATGTTAGCTTAGCATTTCCTCAGGTGAGCCAATTTTTTAGATATTATATATTTTAAAAATATTTTCAGGGATATACAAATCCAAATGCTGATATTCAGGATGTTTATTACAGTATTGTTTATACCAGCAAAGAAGTAACTAGAAGTAAACATTGAAGAAGAGTGGTATAGTAATATTCCACACAACTATTACATGCAGTGATATGTGTTCATATAGTAGAATCTTAAGATGGCATAAAAAACCATATTGAAAATGACTACTTTTCATTATGTGAAAATGTTTATGATGATACACCTAGAGTATGAATATACACTCTATAACAAAATATCAACGGTATGTTTATTTGAAGGGTAGAATTATAGATCACTTGTATTCGCTTGCATTTTTTCCGCTTATCTGTATTTTTGTATGTAAACATGTATTACTTTCCAGATTTTTTTAATTAAAAAATAATTTTCTCCATAGGCCTTTAGAGCAAGAGATGTTTGACAGCCTTAAGCAATATATGATACCTTAAACAATGGTTTTACTGAGAAACAGAACCGTTCTTCCTGAAATTTATCAAAATCTGATGGTTTAACTTAGTGAAGGCATTTCTTTGCATCATGAAGCAAGGTGGTGGCAATCCAGTGAGCACTAGACTGATGACTTCAAGTGACTCAATAGATATGCAAACAAAATCAGTGCTTCTTGAATTTTAGCATCCACACAAAATATCTGGAGATCTTGTTAAAGTGCAGATTCTGGTTCAGTAGGTCTGAGATGGGGCCTGAGATTCTGCAATGCTAACATGCGGCTGATCCATACATGCTTTGCATAGTAAGGGCTTAGGTCACCTAAGGAACCAGGTGGAACTTACTGGTTCCCACCGCAGGCTATCCATCAGGGTCACCTACAGAACTTTCAAAAGTACAGATTTCAGGGCCCACCTTAGATCTGGAGGTGGAACTTAGGGATAAGTATCTTATAAAACCTCCCCAGTGATTTGGATAAAGTTGGTTCAGGACAGGGTGTGTGTGAGGTTCATTTCCTGGGACAGTCTTATCTGTCACTCATTCTGGTGGTGGTTTTGACAGGAGCAGCACAAAAACCTGCCTGGAGGGTGGCCTGTCTTGCCCTGTGTAGGAATTCGCTCGAAGGAGGAAGCCAGGTTGATATTGCCGCCCTCTCTCTGCCCTTTATGGGCCACGGTGGTTGTTTCTAGAAGGAAGGTATTAATTTTCCATAATTTACTGTAGATTCGCTCAAATAAATATATTGCTAACTGCATAATATTATCTAACTCTGTCAATGAGTTATCTAGAAACATACTCAACAAACATGTCATTGAAACAGAGTCATTATTTTACAATTTCGTTTCTCCCATGTTTAACTTCTTATATAAAAAATCACATAGGTGATACTGCAGCTGTCTATTCAGAGTGGACAGATTAATTATATTTGCATGAAGTCCATGTCGGACTCTAATTGAGAAATATACTGAGCAAATGCCCACATGGACTCACTACATAAGGTTTTCATGGAAACTGAAAAACGTACGAGCTGCCAAGGAGGTCAGCGTCCTTCGGGATGTCTAGTGCATGCAGAAAGCAACGTGTGACAGGACAGAACACGTCAGTTTATCCTCTGCTAGGTCTGAGCCAGCAACGCATATATGCCAGCCTGTCACTCAGAGCTATGCTCGTGCTACTGGTATCTACATATGCTTGTATTTGAGAGCAGTAAAGCCCTGGCTTTTGAGTTTTAATAAGGCATACCTAATTTCCACATAAAAATTGAAGGTTAACCATGCTAGCATGTGGTGGACAATTTCCATCTCAAGTGCAAATTTACTTTCCACAGACATTGCTTTCCAGCAGGTTTCTGAGAAGCCCACGTAACTGTGGTGTGTAGGACAGTTAATGAACAATTCTTTGATTAATAGATTAACTGCGACTTTGTAACAAGCAAATCAGTGACTCTTACTAGAATACATCCTGAATGTCAGGTTTTATTTTCCTGTTACCAGAGTTAGACTTTGTGCCGCAAAAGGCAGTATGACCCGGCCCCCTACGCTGAGTCCCCTCTATGGTGAATCAAGCCTTGATTTCTCTGAGATGCTCTTTGTATTATAATCCCTATTATGATAACCTGCTGAGCTAGTGGGTTGCATAAATGCACAGAACCGCTGTCCAGGAGTGATTCCAAGATGAATAATTTTACCTCTTGACAAAGGAGAAGAGTTTCTCCATTTTCCCTATCCTTGCTGCCCCTTTCTCCTTGGCTGCACTCTGGGAAGCTCCCTTTCTCCTTTGCCCCAGGCACGAGTAATTATTCACATCAATATTAAAGAAGAACTATGAGCTAAAGTTCAGGACCATAATGATACTGATGAGCATCATTTAGCTTCCCATTTGGAGTCTTTTCAAGTTGATTTTTCTCTTGACTGCAGCTGGCCAGCATATGTGGTTCACCCGGCCACACAGCATTTTCTCTTCGATGGGGACCATTTATAATCAGGCTGCTGACCTCTCAACATTTCCTTCCTCCCCAACCTCTGCTGTCCCCTCTTCTTGGTCCTCTTCTCTTCCTACTTCCTGATTCTTCTTCCTCTTCCTCCTTCTCTGGCTACAGATAGAAGCAGGAGCCTGGCTCCTCCAGGGTCAAACACATAATGTCCTGGCTTACCTCCTGTTTGATTCCAGCCCCGTCCCTGGGGGGATACAGTGTTATTGTTGTGGCCCAGTCTTGTAGCACCACAGGCTAATGGATCAGTTCAGCCTTCAGAGCATCCTATGACCTGTCGATATGAAATTCTAGCAATTACTGAAGTGGGAAGGCTGGGAAGTGGCTAAAGAACATTCCCTATTGATCACTCTAGAGTATGATGAACTTGTTTAAGAAAAATTGATCTGACACATTGATTTTTTTTTATCAGAGGATCTTACGAATGCAATTTAAGTCATAATATTTCTTGCCTTGCAGTGTTTTCTTCACAAGGAGAATCTGTGAGGCAAAGCAGCCAATGAGAGATACTGAGAACAGTTCCAAAGCATCCTACCCCTTGCCTGCTCAGTCATTTTAGAAAATGTTTTTGTATTATACCAGTTTTTAAATGTGAGGTCTCCTCTCCTCCATGTTTTGTGTTTTTAACCCTCTCGTAAACCTTCTTCACTAAAACTCTCTCTTCCTTGCAGTCCATCACTTGTCCAGCTCTAAACTCCTAATCGGAGGTTTCTGTTTGAGGAGCAGGCCCTCTGATGTAGCCTATGTGTTCTTATTTATTACATGGAGAATAGATTTTGGAAAATGAGAGTCTTAATCGTGGCCAAAGATAGCCCTGTCTCTGGACATCTCTGAGAACTACTTGGATAGTGATGGTGATAGATCGCAAACCCCGGGGCCATTCACGCTCTGAGCTGTGTCACATCTACAGCACAAGCTTGGACAGCTGTTGTGTCAGCTAGAACTGCACTGTGCACTTGAAGAGGTGCCCCAAGTCCTCACCTACTTCTAAACGTCTCTCCCATGCGTCTCTATGGGCTGGCTTTCCCTTCTCTCTCCGTCTAAGCTGGCATTCTCTTGGGGAGTGGATCAGTGGTTTCCAAATGTGGGTGATCAGCAGTAGCATTTTGGGAACTTCCAAAAATGCAGATTCTTGGGTCCCATTCTGGACTTGTTGAAGCGCACAATCAGGGAGTGGAGTCTGGGAAATTATAATTTAAAAGGCTTCCTAGCTGAGTCCAATTCCAGCCTTTTTTGTGGTCTACTGGATTAGATAACAAGGTTGTGTGAGTGTGTGCGCGTGTGTGTTTGGTAAAGAAAGAGTTGGATAGAAGTGTAAAAAGAGAATGTTGCCCCAAATTGCAATTTATCCCTTTAGAATTCCTTATTAGCACTTTGAATTTGAATGTACATGTACAGGAATTTGTTGATGAGATGAATCTAGTTGATACTAAGTCCAATAGAAAAGAGATAAAGGACAGAGCGATTTCCAGAGAGGGTTGTACTGAGGGTAGAGGGTAGCACAGAAGACACATTTGGCACACTTTGGTGTTGGGTCCAGGAGAAGGTCTCCTGGCAAAGCTTCAAGCTTGTGTCACAAAGGGAGAAAAGATACCTACGCCTAAAATTTCTGATGGCTCACTCGTAGTAAAGCCCACGCCTAGCTTCTCTGACGTGTGTGGAAGAAACCAGTTTCCTTCCAAATTAACAAAGTGTGTTGACAGTGGAGAACCATTCCCAGACCTTTCAACACAAGAATTCAGGGGTTGTGTCTTTAATTACCTTGTCAAGCCTCACAGAGAACGTTCTAAAGTAGTTGCACCACAAGAGAAATGCAGGTTGCCTGCATTCCAGACTACATCCAGGAAATCTGTTCCCAAATGATTTTCCATTCCATTATCTCAAAGACCTGCTTCCAAGGGTGAAATTCTTAAGCAACTTTGCTGCTTGCTTTGTGAGTTTGAATAAGCTGAGAGGTAGGTCAAAAGAATCTTGTGCAAGTTACTTAAATTGGAGATTACTTGGCAAATAACCTAAATTTCAGTGCAGTCTAGTAAATTCAGCTTTTAACCATTTAATACTTACCAGTGGTTACTTTCTTCTCTGGGCTTCTGCAAAGTAGACTAGATAGTTTGCCACAGTAGTTCCTAGTCTTGACTGCACTTTAAAATCACTAGGGAACTGTCACAGGTACTCAGGCTTGGGTCCACCCCCAGATATTCTGACTTAATTGGTCTGGGGTTAGGTCTGAGCATTTCTGTAAAAGCTCCCGAGGTGATTGTAGACTGTGGCCAAATCTGAGAACCCCTGGTTTATTTAGATTTGAGGGCAGCAAATTGAAATTTTGCCACAGTTTGAAATCTTTATTTAATTTGCTGCTGGACTTCTGGAGACGACAATGCACAGCAGAGATGGGAGGTACCTTCCTTCTGTGTGCCAAATTTGGGAAAAAACCTAAGGCCTCTCATTTCAAGTACTTCTCAGGTAGCACGTGGGCTCTCTTCAATACGCGGCTCTGCTTTCAGCAAAATTGTTAATTACAGATCATAATAAGCTGTTAGAAGCAAAACACACATAATTTGAAAGTGAAATGAGGCACAGTACACTGATAAAGCAATTGTTTGCTTAAGAGGTGATTAGCAACAGCAAAACAAGCAAACTGATACTTGAACCTGAAAGAAATTACACCCATTTGCAATTGGTAGATTCTTTGGTTATTTGGGCATCGCAGCCTAATGCAAAGGTACGAGTCTGTCGCTGTCAGCTTTCCTCTCTTCTGTGTGTGATGTAGGGAAGGTATAGTCTATGCCATCTTAGAACTAAGATGATATTAAAAGAATAGCCTGTCAGAAGGGATAAGGAAAGGGAAGTGTCTTGGTTTCTCAAAGAAGCACAACTGAGATTTAAATTGGTCTGAGCTATGATAAATTATAAGGCTTTAAAACCACTGTAATCACTGAATGAACAAAACAGTTTGCCTTGGTGCCTTTGGTAATTATGCCTTTTTGGTCTCCTTCACTTTCAGATTATTTTCCCCTTGTAAATGTTACACTCTGGCACCCGTGTGCTGTGTCAAAGCGTGTTAATCTCAGTGTGAAATGCTGGGGTTGTCTTGAAGAGTAAGTGAGCCCAGAAATATTTGCAATTCAGACCAGGTTAGGTAAAAACACCATTAACGTGACATTTGGTGACAATAGCTTCTGAATCACAACTCCATCTGGGGTATGGGGTGAGGTGAGGTGGGGGATCACCCACTAATCTCACAGGAGAGTTTTACTTGAGTGAGTAATCTTGGGGGGCTCAGCCTCGTTTCTGGAAATTCCCAGGGTGGTAGCTTCACGTGGAATAGATGCCAGTTAATGAATAAGGGCTCACAGGCTGAGGAGAGATCACCGTGTTATTAGGGTAGATTGCAGCACTCGAGACGGGAGGTTTAATAAGCAATGGAGGTTAACAGGAAATCCTTAGCTTTTTGTTGCCCAATAATGCATTCAAATTTTGCAGCCTGTGCTTGCTAAATTGAGGAAGGGCCTAATTGGTACTTACGAGAGTCACCACGGTTCAGAGTCCGGTTTCCAGTCCCAAGCACACTCTCCGATTCCAAGGTTGGCAGCAGAATGTGAGGCTGCTCTGTGTAGCTCATCTGGTATTTTTGTCTTTGGAAAGTTTCAGCAGGAAAGCCTCCATCTGGCGTCTTGAGTGAGAAGGTGGAGGCAACAGTCAACCTTGGTGCCACCGCATTTTCAAGTTGCCTGGCTCTCTGGGTTAATGTTGCCTTCCATCTAGGGGCAGAGCCTGTACCTTCCAGTTTCCTTGGAGATAACAGGTCCACATGCTCAGCTGCTTGGATAAGAGCTAACACTTACTGAGCAATTACTTTGTGCTAGGCATCATTCTATGCATGTCACCTGTATTACCTTCTTTAACAAGGATCTCATGAGGCAGGCACTTTCATTCTCTCAACTTTACGAAAGAGGAAAAGGAGACAAGGAGTGGTTGCCCGAGGACTCAAATAGTGGAGCTGGATTGGAACCAGGCAATCTGACTCTGGAACAGCCAAGTTACATGCCTTCAAAGATACAAACTCTTCTCTCTTTCTGTGCTTCCCACCTGCCCCACCCCAGCTCCCAGCTTTCTCACAACCCCAGGACTGGGGGCAGATAACCCAGTACTGGGCCAGTCTCCCCTCTTGGCCCTGGAGGAGGCTCCAAAGTCCTTGTTTTAGAAAGGTAGTCTTTATCTGATATCGTGCCTTTCTGTAGTTTGATTCGTGCAATGCTGGGGTTTATGGACTTGTTCTGGAGCAGAGGTCTTCAGGGAGAGCCTGTAGGTGGTATTCGTTGTGACCTCCTTAGATGATGTCATAATGCATCCTCTCCAAAGGACCATGCCTGAGCCTCCCGGTAGGCTAGTTGTAAACAGTACAACAGACCAGGGGATTTACAAATCCTAGCGAGATTGCAGCTGGGGCTGCAAATGTATAACCCAAAAGGCAGAGAGACAACATGAAGTCTGATAGGGTTGCCTGGAGGTATTAGAGAGGCCAACAATCCTATAAATATAATTGGTCTTTCGAATTAGTTGTGATGGACTCATCAGCCTGCACGTCTTATGCAGGCTAACTGGCCGGACTCAGGACCGCATGCATAATGGCCCTCTTTGACATTTATAAGCCTAGGCCATTTATTTTGAGTCAAACCTTCGAGGTGTGCTTCTTGATTCAGACTGCCGAGAGCTGCCTTCACGTGGGGAGCTGGTCTTGTGCCTGAATGTGCCTGGTTTGCATGCAAGACCAGCTCTTGCCTCCCGTGTACCATCACAGGCTCTCAGAATGTTCCCTCCTTTCAGCCTCCTTGTGTTGCTTGTTTTGAATCTACTTCTGCCTCCTCCCACTTCCTCCTGTTACTAATGAGCCTCTCTGGGTGAGATAGTATGACATCTAAGGGCCTCTGGGAGCAGCAGATAAAACTGTCGGTCTGTCCGCAGAGGAGTCCCATGGCACTGACCATTTATCTGTGGCCACGTGGGCCCCATAAACAAAGCAAATCTGTCCAGCTCTCCCTCCCTCTATGGCTTTTGGACCTGTGCAAGTGCATTTCCCAGGACAGTTGCAGGAGACACCAAAACTTGTCTTCATTATGGCTCTGACTCATAACCCAGTTAATGGTGTCAAGAAGTGAAACATGGTCCCCAGGCCCAGCTGCCTTTTGAAAGCAAGTCCCAGCCTGTTCAGAGGAGTAACGAATGGTGCTCCAGAGAAGGCGGCTCAGGATCTCTCCTGCCAGCCGGTAGCCAGGGGGAGGGGTTCTGAAAGGCACTGTGCAGTGTCAGCTCTCAGTTTTGGGGTGTGAATGCATTTGGTCTCAAAACTGAGTGAGAGGGAGGGCGGGAGAGCGGGAAGGGAAGTGAAAATGTCCGTTGCTTCCCCTGACTTCTGAGAGAGGTCACCTGCCTTAACTGCCCTGGATTTCTCAAGTTTAAGGCAGGCCGACCTGTCACCTTGAGGTCTGAGATTCTTTAGGAAGAATCTTCTCATTCACATTGACCAGACACTCATTTTCCCCCTCTGGGGCCCCTGCGTGGGCTGCTTATGATGTGCGTTTCCTGACAACACTGCCACCGGTGTGTAGGGGAAAGGCCAGCATCACGTGACCATTTTCCAGCTTCCATTCTCGAGGTTATTTTGTAGGTTGAGATGTGTTAATTTCCAAAGGCGGGTGTGCTAGGAAGGGCTCTCCGCGAGACCAGGGCATACTGTTCCTTCAGACACCTGACTGAGCACACACAATTTTACAACACGCTTCCCCTTGGCTGAGTGGTAATGCTCCTTTCTAGGAAGCCATTTACTTCTTTCTGAAGAGATCAGACCTCTTCACAAATCAAATGCAGAGCCCCTTTCATAACACTCATGAGAGCTGCCATTGGGTGCCACAGAGACACGTTGAGAGGGTCCCCGATGCTCCCAGCAGCCCATCCAGTGGCGAAACGATCCCCGTTTCTCAAGTGAGCTCTGTTCTTCATTTTGAAGGAAGGCAGTGGGTAGAGAGGACCGTGGCTGGGCTTCACCTCGAAAGGGAGCTGGGAGCTGAGCTGCTGGGTCCTGCAGTTAAAAGCCCATCTCTTCTTACTGCTTTCTCACCCCCTGCAGTCGTCTTGGGATTTTTAATATCCCAAGAGGCCTGAACCTTATTTCATGTCTCCAGGAGAGAAGGCGGGATCTCCAGGAGGGTGAATCTCCCAGGGAAAGGTTCATAGGGAGGAGAGCGCCCCAGCAGCGTCACCCAAACACCTGCAGCCTCTCAGGTCTCCCCCAGTGGCCTCCTCCCTGGAGAGGACTGAACCCAGCTTTGCCTGGATTCTGGGAGATGACAGCCTGTGGTGACAGGGAGGCAGTTGAACACCCCCCGCCCCCACCCCCCCCCCACCCCCCCCCGCCAAGGATCCCCTAAGGATCCTTCTCTTCTGTTGCAGCCAAACGCTGCTCATTTGAGAGCTTGGGAAACAAAACAGTCTTTGTTGCTTAAACTGAAATCATTCCCATGGCTGATCGTCCCAGCGGTCCTGTTGTTAACAATACTTCCTCCTCCTCCTCCCGCTCGCTCCTCCCCCTCCTCTTCCGCCCGCTCGCTCCTCCCCCTCCTCCCCCTCCCCCTCCTCCCCCTTCCTCCTCCTCCTCCTCTTCCTGCTTCTCCTCCCGCTCACTCCTCCCCCTCCTCCCCCTCCTCTTTCTCTGCTCCTCCCACTCCCTTGCCCTCTATGATTCTTAATCATTACACTTCTGCAACACGACAAACCTAACGGAATCTTGCCAAAGCGAGAGGCCCCAGGGAGTTAGTACTAAAAGTAAAACAAGAGCCAAATTCATTTGGAAAGGTTTGGGTTTCATGGGAACGGTTTGGTGCAATGAGAAGGAGAGAAGGGGGAGGCGGCCCAGCTGATTGTCTCCCGGGATGGTTGCCCAGGGAGTGGGGCCATGAACTGGATTAGTCATTGTTCACCGATTTTAGGTCATGGTTGTCTCCGAGAATTTGAGGAGCCTGCATAGCGACACAAGGTTTGGGGTCTCAGTTGGGTTTCCCTGAGTCCTCAGTCCAAGGGCTAATGCTCTGTACACTTCTGACTTCCCCCCACCCCGGCTTTATCTATCTTAGTTAGAAGCCCAGTGGACACATGTCCTTAGCCCATGTCACTTATTGCCTTCACTGGGACACTTTTGAGAGTGACAGAGGCACTATTGGTAACTACGCTGGGACAACATACATCATCTGAGATGGTCCCAAGCAAAACGTGATATGGTGTCTCTCTCCCTGCTCTTGTCATGGGGTTTGGTAGCAAGATCCAAGACTGGGAAGTGAGTTCTACCATGAACTACCTAGAATTTCTGGGCAACCCTCAGCTTACCCAACTGTAAAAATCAAAGAATTGGACTGTCTTCATTGTTTCTTTGTGTGCTGGTGTTTTGAATCCTCTTATCATTTACATGAATGGAAGAAAAAGTATTTTGGGTGACATATTTTGCCTCATACTGGTAGGTTCAATCAATGCATCCACTCAAATATCTAGGGAAAAAAAGTACTTGGTCTTGGGAATTCCCTGGCGGTCCAGTGGTTAGGACTCCACGCTTCCATTGCTGGGGGCCCGGGTTTGATCCTTGGTTGGGGAATTAAGATCCTGCAAGCCGTGGCCAATAAATAAATAAATAAATACTTTTTTTTAAAGTACTTGGCCTTGTGAGAATAACGTAGTGCAAAGAACCTGGGAACTACCATATATGAGGGTCTGTCCTTTTCTGAAAGAACGGGGCAATGCTTTTATGAAACTGCTCCTCCTTGTTCCAAGTAACTGACCGTGGTATTAAGTACTAATTATTCCGGGAGCACCCACAGTTCACTGAGGGCTTCTGCAGGAGCATCTCGGAGGGGAGGCATTCTCCGTCTCGAGGACCTAGGCTCTCAATTATATGGAAAAAACAAGCCTGCATTTAAAAATACACTAGCTGGGAAGGTACTGAAATCCCAGAGCTCCTTGACAAGGCCCAGGTTTAGGCCTAATTTGGGGGAAATTCTAGCATCAGGATTTCACTATTCACCTTGTACATCTCGAATAAGCAGGAACCACAAACATTAAAGACAGTGGAGGGCTCATGGGCGGGTGAGAATGAGTTCAGGGCAGAGAGCCCTGGACCCTGAGGCAGGCTTGTTTGCGGTTATTCTGGGTTTGCCATTGATGTTCAGGATGTCCACAGGCAGATCCTTTACACTTCTTTCAAAGATTTCATTTTCTCCTGCTGTTCACACTGAACGATAATTGAGACCAGAGCATTGTAAATGGCGTGCCATTCTGCATTTTGAAGTTAAGCGGCGCACTGCGAAGCTGGCAGTGGAGTGTGGAGGAAGCAGTGGGTCTGGTGTTAGGAGGACACAGATTCTAATCACTGGACCTCACCTGCTTTGTGTGACCTTGCCGGGTCTTTTTGTGCTAGAAGTCTCTATTTTCTCATTGGAGGGTGGGTTTTTTTTTTAAGTAGCAGAATTCTTTAAAAAAGAGGACACTTTATATAGATCTTATATAGATTCCCCAGTATTAAAAAAATGTGTATATGTGTGTGTATATATATATGTATTTGTTGAAATAACTTTCTAGGCCCAAGATGTAGCTGCTCCTGTCCAGGGTACACATCAGCAAACCAAATCTTAGATGACTCTTGTTAATGCTCCACTTGACCAGAAACCCAGTATATCCAGTCATTTAATCCCCAAACACCAGGCCAACTCTGGGCTCTATACTTACTTGTTTGTTCCTTATTCACTTTCTATTTTTCTCTTCCTTGCTTCTCATTCTTTATCCTATAAAAGCTTCCTGCCTTCTGCCCCATTTTGCAATTCTCTGGACCCTTGAGAGTGGAGAATGCCTGCTTCATGTAGTGTTAAAGTTTGTTTGTATCTCGTAAATTGTCTTCTTTAATCATTTTAACATGTATAGAAAGCTGTTTGGATTAAAGGGGGCTTAGGACCCGGAACGGTGCCAGCTCAGGCTTCCCCCTGGCAGCCCTCATAGCTCCCTGAGGCACTTCCTCAGCTTGGCCTCGGCCAGTGCTGAGGCTGGGGTGAACTTTAAAAGGTGCCATGCCTCAGTCTGATGCGCCTCTGCACCAGGCCTTAGCCAGCCCACAGGGCGAGAGGAGCAGGCGCTGGGTAGAAGCGCCTCCTCTCCCTTTGGTTTGGTGCACATGCCCAGCCCCAGCCCAGTGACCCCGAGTGCTGGAAAACTGTGGAACACCTCCCACAAGCTCCTTCCAGAATTTGGCCTTCTGGCTAATAGACGCGGCCTTTCTGGATTGAGAACTGGAGCCTACGGCACAGGTAACCATTGGAGCTGTCGGATGATACAGACAGGAACCAGAAGCAAAGTGTTTGTCCGTCAGTCAAGATGTCTGGCTCCTGAGACACCCCTCCGCCTGAAAGCCGGCCGTCCCGGTTCTCTGGCCGCCAGACCTGCTGCTCTCTCGGCAGTTGTGGTGCTCAGTTTGATTGTTACCCAAGCAGGTTATCTGCAGGTTATCTGCGACTGTGAAATAGGATTCTTGAAGGCTAGAGTGAAGCAAGTGGCCCTTGGGGACCAGACACCTTAGGTTGTAAATCAGTCTCTGCAGTTCAGACACTACAGCGGTTAGACATTACAAGGTGAAGAGTGGCCCCCTTGTGGGACACCCTGCAGCGAATGCCATGTTAGCCGAGAAGATTGTGTTTCTGGAAATGAGATGGAAGATACAGAATCCCCTCTGGGGACGATGTTTTGGACACGTGGGAGCATCTGTTAACAGGAAATGAGTATAGCTGGGTCCTGGGAATGATCTGGGGAGTAACTTCTTTTTCTTTTTGTATGAAAAAGGAACAGATGCTTGCATAAAATGTATTTCTTGATAATTCTGTTCAATACTTAAACAACTCCAGTCCTACACACCAGGAAATGAACAGTGGATATTTTGTAACTGTTTGAATCTCCTTAGAGTCCTAGCATCCTGAATAATTATGTCTCCTAAAATTTCATTTTCTTGGATTATTTCTAAACAATCAGCTATATGTTTGAGTTATACTTGGGAAGAGTCACCAAGTGACTTGCGTTAATGAACTGATGAGGCCATAGACTGTCCCATGATAATACCTGAGAAAATCCAGATTCAAAATGTGTAAATCAAGTGTTGAACTTAAATTTTTCAGTTTGGGAAAATGAAGAAGTTCTGGAGATGGATATGGTGGTGGTTGCACAACATTGTGGATGTATTTGATGCCACTGAACTATGCATTTAAAAATGGTTGAGAAGGTAAATGTTATCTTCTGTAAATTTTAGAATAAAAAAAAATGAAAAAGAATTCAGGTCCTAGTTTTTGTTTTTAGGCTTTGCGCAATCCAAACCAAAGGTACTTTGGCTTTGTTTTTAGATTCATGACCCATGTGGATATGGCATATTTCGTATCTCCCCAGACTCTTCAGCTCACTTGTGAGTCTCAGGTTCCCAAATATTAATTCTCATTTCTCTGTCACATGGTTCCTGCTCATCCATTTCAAATACCAGAGAGCAAAATAAAAGCAGGCAATGTTTCCATTGCAGAAATTCATATAAAAGCTAATGATGTGAGGGCCTTGCAAAGATTTCAGAACCTGTGTTTACTTTGGAGAAGCATCCAAAATTTAGAATGGTGGGAGCTCCTTTCACTAACTGCCAGTTCACGCTTTACTGTCTTCCTGCCTCTGAGCCCTTCGTTCCATAAATGCTCATCACATCCTACACTGTTCATGGTACCGTGTTAAATGCTTTGAGAAGTTATCAGACTCATCTACCCTCTAGATTGAGGCTCTAGAGATGTGTGCATAATGAAAACAAAAGAATGGACAATATCCTGAAATAGACCCCCTTCCTCCATTCACTCAACAATTACTCATTGATCCCCAAAACATGCCAGATACTTTAGTTATTATGGGATTTCAGAAACAGCAGAAAGGCCCTCCAGGGAGGGGCATTAGGGAACTGTCTCTGGAAGACATGGCATTTCAAGAAGCTAGTTCCTGAAGGTTGTGTAGTATTTGAGGGGCATTCCACAAAGTGAGAATGGAATAAAAAAAGTTAAGAAGGAGGAAATCGAAGGGTATGTATGGGGAAGAATAGGCTATATCACATGGGTCAGCAGACTTTTTTTGTGAAGGGCCAGATAGCAAATATTTCAGCTTTGTGGGTCATATGGTCTCCATTGCAGATACTCGTAGACAATATCTAAATGAATGGATGTGGCCATGGTCCCAATAAAACTTTATTTACAAAAACAGCTGTAGGTTCATTTTGACCCACTCGCCATAGTTTGCTGACTCCTGAGCTGGAAAGTAGGATGGATGAAGGGATGCAAGAAGGAAGTACCCCAGAGTCTGATCAGGGTGGTACTTGCACACCAAGCTAAAGACATTTTTCCAAAGTAGCATTCAGAAGACACATGTCTTGAAGCAAAGTGAATGTCTTGATTAGAACCAACAACCTTAAATAGCATCTTTCTCAAAGGAGGCCCCATAGTTTTCTCTTTCAGAAGCACTTCTGGGGACTTTTTTTTTCTAGTATTATTCATTCACTATTACACTCATAAATTCTTAGAGCTTTAAAATAGTTTGGTAGCAAACCTTAAAAATCACTTGGTCTTACCCACTAAACAAGGAAAGGAGAGGTGGTTATAAGTTTCTTCCAAATTTTCTGTCTTGGGAGGATATTATAGATGAGAGTAGGGTGTAAGAATTAGCCAAGATTCTTGCCTTGGTCTTTCCATATATTCTACCACAGCTCCTTTGAGTAAGGCCTAGAGTTTTGCAATACCTTCATGGCCTTGCAGATTAGAACACTTGTCTTTTCAACCTGAGTCCCCTGCTCTCAGCTTTCGAAGTCCTGAATTTCCAATTCAAATTGTACTTTTCCAGGCCTCATCTTGCTTGACCTATACAGTATTTAAAGCTCCATACTCCTTCCTCCTGGTTACTGCCCTGCTCTGGATTTTGTGATATCACTTTCTCTTGGCTTTTCTAATTTGTTTGTGACTGCTCCCTCTCAGCTTCTTGTCCTGGTTCATGGACCCCAACGCCAGTGGCAGAGTTGGTGTGCACACCTATTTATGCAGTTCTGTTAGGAGGCCCATTTGGATAACAAATCTAAAGCCACAGCTTCCTTCTTGGCCTCTATTGGTAGAAAAGGTGGTACTTTAGTCTCTTAATCAGTGTTGCTCCACTGTTTTATTTCTTCATTTGCTCAGGGAAGAAAGGGTACTATTTGTTGGGCTTTTCAGATACCCCAACATTATCCCCCTTTCTATCCAAATACTCCATAGCTACTTAGAACTCAATATGTCTAAAATATTCGTCTAATCCTAAACAAATCTGTTTTATTTATTTATTTTAAAAAATTTTTATTGGAGTATAGTTGCTTTACAATGTTGTGTTAGTTTCAGGTGTACAGCAAAGTGAATCAGTTATACATATACATGTATCCACTCTTTTTAAAAATTCTTTTCCCATATAGGCCATTACAGGGTATTGAGTAGAGTTCCCTGTGCTATACAGTAGGTCCTTATTAGTTATCTATTTTATATATAGTAGTGTGTATATGTCAATCCCAATCTTCCAATTTATCCCTCCTCCTCCACCCTTACCCCCTGGTAACCATATTGTCATACTGAGTGAAGTAAGTCAGACAAAGACAAATATCATATGATATCGCTTATATGTGGAATCTAAATAAAAGGGTACAAATGAACTTATCTGAAAAACAGAAATAGAGTTACAGGTGCTATTTTATTTTTCAAAAAGAAGATTTTCTCCTTGAATTTGCCATCTTTAAAATGGTGTGATTTTGTATCCATTAACCTAAGCTATAAACCTAGAGTCATCCCAAACTCTTCTTTTTCCCTAACAATATTCTCTGGCTTCAGTCTCTTTCGTACATCCCGTCTTCTTCATCCGTCTGACACTGACATCATCCAGGTCATCAGAATCTCTGCTAGGTTCCTGAAACAGCTTCTTAACAAGTCTCACTGTTTCTGGTCTTACGCCTTCCAGCTCAGCTTTCCTTTCTGTAGCCAGAATAATCTTTATAAAAATACAAAGCCAATTACGTCATTACCTGGTTAAAAAATCATGCTGTTTTTTTCCATTGCCTACAAGGTAAAATCAAAACTCTTAGGATGACAGTAGGACCCTTTGTGATCTGGCCCCACTTATGCTTCCAGCCTCATCTCCCAGCATTTCACCCGACCATGTATTCTTAGTTCTAGCCATTTTTTGCGATTTTAAGTTCTCTTAATCTATCTTACAGATTCATGCCTCTATCTCTATGCACACAGATATCATTTCCTCTCTTAAAGATCAGATGAATATTTTACTTGTCTTTTAAAATTTGGCTTAAATAGCACCTCCACTTTGCCTTTCTTTCACTCACTTTCCAATAAAGTATCACTTCTTTTAATCCCCCACAAATGGCAGACAGAAATATAAGGCTTAGATTAGACTCACATAAATCTTGATAGATATGTAAAATGGTGAATATAATATCAGTTGCTGATCATTGATCTCTCACAAGATCTCAGGAAAACCTATTGATCAAGCACAGCTAAGCTTATTAGGCCTACCAAAGTAAGGGAGAAGGTTAATTTAGCTGACTTTTAGTAGTGTCTCAAAATGGAGAAAAGAGGGGTGGGTATATATGACATTTTAAGACCTAAGCTATGTGATTTTAAGGTGGGTCTTTCAAGGCAGGGAATTGGTTGGGATTGGGCTGGTGACTATGATAAAATAACTTTTGGTTGGTAGACATAGCTAGGCAAGATCTTAAAGCAAACCCTGATGAGCAAATTTAGTCTTGATAAGGTATTTTAATTGGTTCATAGTCTTATCTTCCAGGAGCAAATATTTCATGGCACAAAAGGGTACTTCCTTTTGCTTGGTCCTACTATTTTTAGCACACAAGCAGGAAAATATTTTTCCAGGAAAGTATGTTGGTTTAACCTCTCACTATCTCATAGGGATATTTTAAGGATTGACTGATTTTAATGTGTATGAGATATCTATCATAGTGCTTATATAGCAAGTTCTCGATAAAAAGGATTTATAACTGTTCCTCTGTATTCTGTTTGTTTGAACACCTACAACCCTTTATTTCAGTGATTTGTTTTAACGTCGCTCTCTCCTACTATATTGTAAGAGCTCAAGTACCTGCGCTATGTTTTATTCATCTTGTCTCTCCAGCTCCTAGCACAGAGCTTTGCCACTTAATGGGTTCTCAGTAAATGTTTGTAGAATAAATGAATGGATGTGTTGTGTTAAATACATTCTGTGTATGTGGGTTGACACTGAGGAACTTGTTATGTTGGTGACTAGCATGAGAAGGGAAGCGAGGACAAAAGCTTCCTAGAAAGCAGGAAGTGAGTGAAGAAATGGAGAATCTAATTTTTCTCTTTCTCTTGCATGCTAAGGAGCAACTCTCTTGCACTGAAGCTGAATACATTTAGCAGATAGCCATCCATCATTCCCTGTTTGCAGACAAGAGCAAGCGATGGCTCCATTAACTCTGCCCACATAACTCGTAGAGCAAAACCTCCAAGGTTGGTTTGGATTGGGACCTGGTGCTACCTGATGTGGAACAGGGCAGAGAGGCTGAGAAAGACAAGCATGGCTGGTGACTGTTTCTTATGTTTAATGGGAAAATCTTGAACTATTGCAACCCTCAGCGCTAAGAAGGTAGGGATGACTTAAAAGAAAACCAGGACCATACAGCAACAAAATGATATTGATGGTTCTGCATCTTAACAGTGAGTGACACTGTTCATGTTAAATACAACATTGAGTCTTTTGCATTCTGTCTACATTTCCCTTTTTGCTAGGAGACCTTTCTATACTACACAGATCAGTGGCCTTGCAAATCATATATTTGCTCCAATCAGAACTGAGGCAAAAAAAAAAAAAAATTTGGATTGTGTAATAGTTGTCTGATCTTAGTTTATACTTCTTTTAGAGCTTTGAGGATAGGGCATCATACTTAGTTCCGTAAAGATCTGGGTTTTTTTTTTGTTTTTTTTCACTCTAGTATGCTTCCCTAAGGGGAAGGTCAGCATCTTATTCAGTATTATAATGATTGCCAGGCCCTTTTCCCATGTATCCCAGTACTCATAGTGCCCGGCACATAACAGAAAATGTTTGTAAATTTGATGGTGATGAAGTGAATGTACATAGATGGAGCAGCTGAGTGAATCAAACAAGATGTTTCTTTTAAAATTATATTAATTTTTTCTTATTTTGAATTATAAAATGTTTCATTGGGAAAAACATAATTAAAAACAACTTTATACACCTGAAATTAACACAACATTGTAAATCAGCTATACTTCACTTAAAAAAAAAAAACATTATAAAGAAAGAAAAAAAAATCCTTAAACTTAACACTGTTAGTAAGCGTTCCAGTCACTCACTTTCATACACACACACTATACACACACATACACACAACATATAAATATATAAGTATGTAGACATGTATATACAAATATAAAATACATTTATACATATTTGTGTGTAAATATGTATATATATTTAAGTCTCATATGTATATCAGTGAAATTAGATTTTGATTAAAGAAATAAATTTGAACCTTATTTTTTTATCATTATTATATAGTGAAGGACTTTCACATGTTTTAAGATATTTTTGGAAATATTTTTATTAGCTGTATCGTTTTTCATCTCATAGCTGTACATTATTTACTTAAATTGTTTCTGAGTCTTCTAACCCTACAGGAGCAACATTGTACACAAATCTTATTGCGTAATCTCCGTTTATGTCTTTACAAGAAATTCTAAATTTATGGTAAGGGACATTTTGGCTCAAAGGATAAGAATATTTTTAAAACTTTTATCCATGATACCACATTGCTCTTCTTAAAAATTATACTGATTTATGATTCCCTCTGCAGAGTGTGGGCTTTCTTTTTCCTGTATCAGTTTTAATGGTAGGTTTTAACGTTAGAGAAAAAAACTGGTGTCAATCTTAAAGGAAAAAAGTAAAATTATATTGTTTTAATTTGCATGTGTTTCACCATTTTGAATGACTTATGCATTTCTTCTGTTTTACTATTAATGTTCATGATCTTCTTATTGACTTGGCAATAAGAGCTTCTTATAGATTGAGGATGTTTTTTATTAATTTGTTTCCAGGTTGTCATTTATCTTTTATGTTAGAGTTGACAAACATATTAAAAGTTATGTGAAATCAAATATATCAATTTTTCCCCAGTGTAGATTTTTCCTTTGCAATTATGCTTAGAAATTTTACTACAAAGTCAGATAAACATTCATCAAGAATTCCATGCTTCTTTGGTTGTATTTCTTACATTTAACTCTTTAATTTGACTGGCGTTCTTAGGTGTAACATATGAGTTAAGGATGATATAACTTTTTTTTTTTTAATTGGGGTATAGTTGCTTTACAATGTTGTGTTAGTTTCTGCTGTACA
Source organism: Eubalaena glacialis (assembly GCF_028564815.1). Taxonomy (NCBI): domain Eukaryota; kingdom Metazoa; phylum Chordata; class Mammalia; order Artiodactyla; family Balaenidae; genus Eubalaena; species Eubalaena glacialis. The sequence goes on from NC_083724.1 coordinate 40,304,452, forward strand.
GTGAAGTGAATCAGCTATATGTATACATATATCCCCTCTTTTTTGGATTTCCTTCCCATTTAGGTCACCATGGAGCATTGAGGTGAGAACCTATACAGCAGGTTCTCATCAGTTACCTATTTTATACATAGTATCAGTAGTGTATATATGTCAATCACAATCTCCCAATTCATCCCACCCTCCTTGGTATCCATATGTTTGTTCTCTACGTCTTTGTCTCTATTTCTGCTTTATAAATAAGATCGTCTATACCAATTTTTTCAGATTCCACATATATGCGTTAATATATGATATTTGTTTTTCTCTTTCTGACTTACTTCACTCTGTATGACAGTCTCTAGGTCCAGGGGATAATATAACTTTTTAAACTCGAAATATTTTTGCGATTGTCCCACTCTATTTTAATACAGAATTTTAACTGTCCCAGTCTAATTTAACACATAATCTTTCTCTTCCTCATTAATTTGATATTGTACTAAAATCTAATGTAACTCGAATTTTCCCATGCATCATGAGCCTGTGGATATTAATTGGATCATTTTAACAATAGTTATTTAAATTTCACTAGGATGTGTTCCTTGTTTCAGCAGGAACTCCAGTTGTTCATCTTACACCCCTCCTGCCCCCTTCCCCCCAACTCTCTATCCCAGGACCCATTCCCTTTCAAGTATTCTGGGAATTCTTAGGAGCTGGCTCATTTGTACTCTTGGACAAGTCTGACTAAAGATTTTGGGGACAGTACTCTTGCCTCAAAATCAAGTATTTGTCCTGGCCTTCACTTCACTTAAGTGGAACCAAATAGTTGATGAGATAAAGTCTTTCTTTATATATGCATTAGAGCTAATCAAAGAAGAAAGAATGACAGAATTAAAATATGCCATCTTGTAACTCTTAACATAATGAGTAATGGTAATATTTTCAATGGCTGCTAAGACTACTAGGTAAAGAGCTGATTGAGAACTTTTTAAGGGAGGCTATGGCTGTAATATGTATAAACCCCCGATCAATCTTAACATGAAGGAAAGAGACAAACATTACATACCTCATGATGGGATTCTACTACACAACTTGTTTTTAAAATTGAAATATAGTTGATTTACAATATTATATTAGTGTAGAGCATAATGATTCAATATTTTTATAGATTATACTCCATTTAAAGTAATTAGAAAATAATGGCTATATTTCCCTGTGCTGTAGAATATATCCTTGTTGCTTATCTATTGTATACATAGTAGTTTGTATCTCTTAATCCCATACACCTTTCTTGCCCCTCCCTGTTCCCTATCCCCACTGGTATCTACCAGTTTGTTTTCTATATCTGTAAGTCTGTTTCTGTTTTGTTATATACGTTTGTTTGGTTTACTTTTTAGATTCCACATATAAGTGATAACATATAGTATTTGTCTTTCTCTGACTTACTTCACTAAATATAATACTCTCTAGGTCCTTTCACATAGTTGCAAAGGGCAAAATTACATTCTTTTTTTTATGGCTGCCATTATATATCTATCTATGTCACATCTTCTTTATCCATTCATCTGTTGATGGACACTTGGGTTGCTTCCACATCTTGGCTATTGTAAACAATGCTGCTATGAATATCAGGGTGCATGTATTTTTTTGAGCTAGTGTTTCGAGGTGTTTTTTGGAAACCCAGGAGTGGAATTGCTTCCTATGGTAGTTCTATTTTTAGTTTTTTGAGGAACCTCCATACTGTTTTCCATAGTAGCTGCACCAATTTACAATCCCACCAACAGTGTACAAGGGTTCCCTTTTCTCCACATCCTTGCCAACATTTGTTATTTGTAGATTTTTTGATGATAGCCATTCTGACAGGTGTGAGGTGGTATCTCATTATAGACCTGAATATACATTTTTCCAAAGAAGACATGCAGGCAGCTAACAGGCACATGAAAAGATGCTCAACATTGCTAGTTATTAGAGAAATGCAAATCAAATCTACAACGCAACTTTGAAGTATTCTTACTAAAAATATCCAACTTGAATCTGCTCAAGCCTCGAGATCCAATTACTAGCTTTCTAGAAACACAGGGGATATGGGAACATGTTAAACAACACCATGAAGATATAATTAACATTTTATTTTATTTTAAGTAGTCCCTTTTTCTACATAGATATCTTAGCATCTAACTCAGAGAAGCTATGTCAAGATCTGCTAGGTGCCATTTTTAAATGGAAATACAGCCACAAATTTTTGGTTACCTACTAGGGACATTTTTTCTGTTTCATATAGGAGTAATATTGAGAAAAATATTGAGAGTTACCACTATGAGAACAAATAATATAATTACTAGATGAAGGAGGCTGGTTCTTTGTTCTAAACAGCACTTTTTTTTTTAACATCTTTATTGGAGTATAATTGCTTTATAATGGTGTGTTTAGTTTCTGCTGTATAACAAAGTGAATCAGCTATATGTATACATATATCCCCATATCCCCTCCCTCTTGCGTCTCCCTCCTACCCTCCCTATCCCACCCCTCTAGGTGGTCACAAAGCACGAGCTGATCTCCCTGTGCTATGCAGGTGCTTCCCCACTAGTTGTCTATTTTACATTTGGTAGTGTATATATGTCCATGCCACTCTCTCACTTCTTCCCAGCTTACCCTTCCCCCTCCCCGTGTCCTCAAGTCCATTCTCTACGTCTGAGTCTTTATTCCTAAACAGCACTTCTGAACACTCAATACCCAATTTTCAAATTCGATAATTCAGTCTTACATTTTTTTTAATATTAAAATTTCACTTTGCTGATATGAGATACTACATTTAAATATCTCTTTGACAGTAGAGAATGGGGGCAATAGACACATTTTCTATTCTCTAAAGTGCTGTAAACAACTGGTTTGGATCATGAGGTTTCTTTTTGTTTTAAAAACCTGAAGGCATTTTTATCATTTTACTAATAATACAATTTATAGTAGAAGAAAAAAATTAACTCATAATCACACTAAGATATAACAATTATTACTCTTTTGGTATATTTTTTATGGCATTTATGAATATGCATGTATATACTTTTTAAAATAATTATGGGATAATCCAATCTATAACCTGAAGTTTTTATTAAATAGGAGATAACGAACAACTTCCTACATCATTATTTATGCTTCATTTCATCAGAGTATTTTGCTCCACCAGAACATTCTCTCAAGTTACCACCAGTGAAAGTTTTAGCAACTGGACCTCCACGTAATGCCGTGAACTATTTGTGTCCCACATGCCACCTGGGATGAAGTCCTCATTGTCAGCTGGACAGTGAGTGATCTGTTCCCCAAATCCCAGGTTACTGCCAGCTTTCTGGGGTCATTCCTGGTAACAGCTCTGACATTCAGATCCTCCAGGAATCAGACACTGAGACAGAGTTAGGAGGGCAGGAGGTTTATTGGGGATTAGTGACTGTGAAATAGAAAAAAGGGGACAAAGCAGGATTGGGCAGGGAAAACCTACAGACCATGTTGCAGGTCTGACAAACCTAGAGGGATGGGATAGGGAGGGTGGGAGGGAGACGCAAGAGGGAGGGGATATGGGGATATATGTATACATATAGCTGATTCTCTTTGTTATACAGCAGAAACTAACACAACATTGTAAAGCAATTATACTCCAATAAAGATGTTAAAAAAAAAAAAAGCCAACCCGACAGGAGCGCTAGAGCTAAGATTACCCATAAGGACTCCTGTGTTGGGCAGAAATTGCCAGGTCCTGCAGCCCTGCTTGCTTAGTCATTGGCTGGAGGTTGTCTGGGGAGAGTGTGGTCTCAGTTTGAAAGCTGAGATGCCTCCTGAAGGTGGTAACAGCTGGAGGCTCTCAATCACCTGCACTCCTTGCAGCTGAATAGCAAGTTCTTTCTTGATGGGTGATTTGGGCCACCTCTACAGTAGACATGTACCTCAAAGTCATGCTACTGATTTTAGTGGTGAAATAGACATAAGATTTACTTTTTTTTTTTTTTTAAATGCCTCCTGCCTCTCTTCTGACACTTCTTTTTTTTTTTTCATTCTACTGCTCTAGTTAAGGTTCACTTTGTCCCTCTTCTGAAGGAGTTGCTGAAGGCTCTTTCTTTCTTTTTTTTTTTTTAAAGCTTGATGGTATTCACATTGCTTAATTTGTGTCATGCTTTATTTATTTATGTATTTATTTGTGGCTGTGTTGGGTCTTCGTTTCTGTGTGAGGGCTTTCTCTAGTTGTGGCAAGCGGGGGCCACTCTTCATCACGGTGCGCGGGCCTCTCACTATCGCGGCCTCTCTCGTTGCGGAGCACAGGCTCCAGACGCGCAGGCTCAGCAATTGTGGCTCACGGGCCTAGTCGCTCCGCGGCATGTGGGATCTTCCCAGACCAGGGCTCGAACCCATGTCCCCTGCATTGGCAGGCAGATTCTCAACCACTGCGCTACCAGGGAAGCCCAAGATTTACTATTTTAACCATTTTTAGTATGCAAGTTAGTAGCATTAAGTACATTGATGTTGTGTAGTCATTATCAGTATCCATCTCTAGAACTTTTTCATCATTCTGAAGCTGAAACTGTCTTCTCATTAAACAATAACTTCCCGTACTTTCCTTCTCTCAACCGCTGGTAACCACTATTCTACTTTGTATCTCTATGAATTTGACTACTCTATGTACCTCATATAAGTGAAATCATACAACATCTGTCCTTTTATGTCTGGCTTATTTCACTTAGCATACTGTTTTTTAGGTGCATCCATATTGCAGCCTGTATTGGAATTTCATTCCTTTTCAAGGCTGAATGATATTCCACTGCACGTATATACCACATTTTGTTTATCCATCTATTGATGGACATTTGTATTATTTCTACTTTTTGGTTATTGTGAATAATGCTGCTGTGAATATTGGTGTATAAATGTCTGAGTCTCTGCTTTCAGTTTTCTTGAGTGTATACCCAGAAGTGAAATTGTTGGTTTACATGGTAATTCTGTGTTTAACTTTTTAAGAAACCATCATACTGTTTGCCAAAATAGCTGCACCATTTTACATTCCCACCAGCAATACCCAAGCATTCTGATTCCTCTACATCCTCACTAACACTTGTTATTTTCTGTTTTTTGGATAATAGCCATTTTAATGGGTGTGATGTGGTATCTCATTGTGGTTTTGATTTTCATTTCCCTAATGATTAGTAATGTTGAACATCTTTTCATGTGTTTATGCGCTACTTGTATATCTTCTTTGGAGAAATATCTATTCAAGTCCATTGCCAATTTTTAAAATCAGGTTGTTTGGTTTTCTTGTTGTTAAGTTGTAGGAGTTCTTTATATAATCTGGATAGTAACTCCTTATCAAATATATGATTGGCAAATATTTTCTCCCATTCTGTGGGTTGCCTATTCACTGTCTTGATAGTGTCCTTTGATGCACAGATGTTTTTCATTTTGGCTAAGTTCAATTTTTCTATTTTTTCTTGTGTTGCCTGTGATTTGGTGTCATATCTAAGAAACCATTGCCAAATCCAATGTCGTGCTTTTTCCTTATGGTTTCTTTTGGGAGTTGTATGAGGTTTTTTCTCTTACATTTAGGTCTTTGATCCATTTTGAGTTAAATTTTGCATATGGTAAAGAAAAGGTCTAATTTCATTCTCTTGCATGTGGATATCCATTTTTCCCAGCACTATTTGTTGAAAAAACCATCCATTTCCCATTTGTCTTGGTATCCTTGTTGAAAATCACTTGGCCATATATGTGTAGGGGAGGAAGAATTTTATTCTACCCTATTAGGTTCTGTGGCTGTGCCTAAGAATTAAACTGACATAAGACAGATTCATAGGAGAAAAGCATACAAATTTTATTGAATGTTTTTATGTGTAATGGATGTCTTTAAAAGGAAAAGGAAGACCCAAAAGAAGCTGTTAGGTCTAAAGCTTATATATACTTTTAAAAATAAAGAGCAATAAATTGTGGGGATGTGACAAGACAAAGGGATTTGAGTTATGGGCAGTAAATTGTGAGACAGTGACTAGGAAATATATGGGGAAACTAATGGAAGATTAGTTTTTCATACACGTCCATTTCAGCATTGGCTTTCAGTCTCTGGTAATAAGCACATCCTTCTCTTCCTGGTACAGAGACAGTACCTTTCTCATGGGAAATTTTATGATCTGCTTTTAGGTAGAAAGGGGGAGGTCAGAGAGCCCTTCTTGCCTCCGCTGCTTCTCAAGCACCTTCCACTCAAAGTAATCAGTATGCCAAAGTGGCATATTTTGGGGTGGCATGTTCTGAAGCCCTTCATATGTGAGGGTTTATTCCTGAGCTTTCTATTCTGTGCCATGTTACTGATTTTTAAAGCATATTAATATTCAGACATTCAAGTAAGTGAGGTTCCTTTCAGCATCCTTTCCCTGGGAGGCTATATTCCTCTTCAGCTCTTGCTACTATTACTTAAAGAATTTCTTCTGTCCTTTTATAACTATATTTGAAGACTGAGGCCACTATTTGTTGTACCTCCAGTGATGGCACACCTTCATCCTTCATGGTATTCTGATTTGGAGGAATGATCATAAGTTATCTGTGGTCAATCTGGCAAATAAATTGAGTGATGTAGACAGAACCATTACTCTTAAAAAAATGAAAGGAGGTTCTAAGGTAATGGTGTGAAATTTTGTGTGTGCCATATAAACTGACTTGAGACCAAATATCTTCTTAAGATAATCGCTTAAAAAGGGGGAATGCTTATCTTGAAGATAACTGCCGGAATGATTTTTAAAGTTTTTTTAATTTTAATTTTTTTAAATTTATTTATTTTTTTGGGCATGCTGTGCGGCCTGTGGGATCTTAGTTCCCTGACCAGGGATTGAACCCATGCCCCCTGCATTGGGAGTGAGGAGTCTCAACCACTGGACCGCCAGGGAAGTCCCTGGAATGATTTTTAAAAAAAAAACAAACAATAGGGCTTCCCTGGTGGCGCAGTGGTTGAGAATCTGCCTGCCAATGCAGGGGACGCGGGTTCGAGCCCTGGTCTGGGAAGAGCCCACATGCCGCGGAGCAACTGGGCCCGTGAGCCACAGCTACTGAGCCTGCGCGTCTGGAGCCTGTGCTCCGCAACAAGAGAGGCCGCGATAGTGAGAGGCCCGCGCACCGCAATGAAGAGTGGCCCCCGCTTGCCACAACTAGAGAAAGCCCTCGCACAGAAACGAAGACCCAACACAGCCAAAAATAAATAATAAATAAATAATAAATAAAAATTAAAAAACAAACAAACAATACATGATCCATTCATTACTTTAGTGTCACAACCTATAGCCTTTATTTATTTATTTGGACATGTACTTACTCTCTGTGTAAGAGTGCTAAAAGCATCATAAAAAAATTAGATGAAGGAGTAATGGTCATGCAACCAAAGGACTCAGAGAGGCAGAGTTTGGAAGGACCTGCCCTCCTTGACAGATGAGGGCTGGAAAGGCTCTTTGTTCAGGGCCACTCTTCAACTGAGGAGCAAATGAGGAGTAAGACTGACTAAAACTCAGTCTTCTGACTTCTAGCCCGGAATTCTCTCTGCAACATTATTGGAGAGATGGGTCACCAGGAGGTGTTGTGGGCTCTTCTTTCTGAATATCCATCAGGATATGCTAACTTTCTTTCTGCAGAGGATAATTTAAATGTAATCTCACCTTTAATGGGGGGCATTTAGCCTTTCTAAGCCAATGATTCTACAGTTATCATCTGAATTTTCTGCAAAACGTGTTTTAACCCTAGATGGCATTTCATATGTTAAGAACTGGGAAGTGGGTTTTCACAATTCCTTTGAATGAAATACTTTTCAAAGTTATCACATTCTATTATAGTCTCCAAGTGACATTCAGGAGAAAAGAAAAGAAGGAACTGATTTTGATTATTTTAATTCAAGTGGCACAGTTTCATTCGGTAAGGAAAATACTAAAATATCCTGCGTGTGTGCTTGTGTAGAGAGAGAGAAGGAGGGAGGATCTCTTAGGCAAGTGGAAGCTCCATGAGGCCCACAGGTGCCTCCCTAGGATGCAGGAGACCTGGGTACTGGATCTGTGATCACCACTGTTTAGCCATGTGACTTGGAAATACATCTAACCTATCTGGATTCCTTAGTTTGAAAGGGAAGGTTTTTTTTGGCAAGATATTCTTGAAGTTTACTTTTAGTTGGATAACTCCTTGAAATAATTCCAAGAAAGAATGTTGGATTTAAAATAGTTAGCTACAATATTGTGAGTTGACAGCAAAAGGCTGGCATTTTGGCTTAGTGTGATGCCATGTTGGAAGCAGCATCTATATAAATCTGAACTCCAAGTACAGTTGTCTGAAAACTGAGAAAGTAAAGTTGACAGGACATCCACTCTTTGTTAGTATCTTTATCAAATACGGTATCAATGAATCCGTGACCTTGGAGATATATTCTAGTATGCAGTTATTTCTGAATATTATATATAATCAAATGGAGAGAGAGAGAGAGAGAGAGAGGAGAACACGAGAGAAATGAGAAACTTAACTTTTAAATTTCTTAGTATCACTAAGAGCTAGAAGAGTTTGTTTTTTTGTTACAAATCCAGTCTTTTCAAATGTGCTAGTTGGGAAGTTTCCATCAACTTTTTCTTTGTTCACCATCAGATGAAAGGAACCCAACTGTTCACAGTGTAGTGAGTTTGCAAGATTATTCATTTATACCAGGGCAAGATGATAAATGAGCACAAGAGTTTCTCAAATGAGAAGTTTTGGAAGGATAGTTTCACTTATCTGAAACTTTATGAAAACCCCTAAATTTGGCCCAGTAAGTCATTCACCTCAATCACCTGTGGGACCAGTCATTCCTCAGATGAAACAACAGTGACCCCCATCACCACCACCACCACCTGTGCTCAGTGCTGCAGGCTGCTTGCTGCTCAAAGGACTAATTAGGGCTGTTGTTAGGGTTATGCTCTCCCTGCTCCTTTTCACTGAAAATGAATCACTGTCTTTACAAGACATTCTTCTTGCCTTGTCCTTTGTGGTGTGGTTTTATTTTACCCTAGACTTTAGCTTGCAATTCAGTGGCTGATAGGGTGTGAAATGGAACCCAACATACTGTGCAACATGTACAAGCTGAGTGGTGCCAGGGACCCTGGGGGACAGGTTGAAACCTTCTTTAGCCACAATGAACTGGAAATTACTGATGCTTCATACACAATAGCCAAGCCATCATGAGCAATTAAGGAGCAGTGGTGTAATTGACCTGATTTGAGGATGCAGGGCAGCTGAGCACTTCTCCCTGGGGCCGGCTCTCCCACTGAGCAGAGCAGATGGCCATCTGAGGGATTACAATAACAAGGGCTGCTGAATAGTCAAGTGACCAGTCAGGGTAACCAAGGGGATTGGGCAGTCAGATTTCTTCTGGATGAATGGGCAACCCATGCCTAACTGAGCCATGCCATATGTCCCTGTTTCTGCCACCCCCGTGCCCTCTCCCAGGAGTGTTCCTTCCAATGCAAAACATAAGGGTAAGGGATGTGTCACTTCAACAAATTCCTGTATGTTGGCACTATGATGAATGCTGGTAATGAATAAGATGAATAAGGAACAAGGAATGACTTCAAGGACCTTGTGATCTAAAGGGGGTGGAGCAAACATGAGTGTAGGTGAGTATAATCTAAGTCTTACTTTCTAAGTGCTGCCACAGCGCGTACCATATGATGACTGCAAAAAGAAAGATCATTTCTTACTGAAGAAGACGTTGAAAAGAGGTGACAGTTTCCAGTATATATTCACTAAAAAATGGCTCTGTGGTTCAATACATTTCAGAAACCCCACCTAAAGATTTACAATACACATTAGCATATGTGGTATATTCTAAATTTTATTTTCTGAATAGGAAATGCATAATTCAAAATTCAAAATATCTTACCTATATCCCCCAGGTACTCGGTTTCCTCAATGGCAGCAACCACTTTTGCTAGTTCTAGTGGACCCTTCCAGGGATATATTGATACTGTGCCTATGCATATATGAGCACACATGTATATATTCCGTTTTTTCTTTACACACAATCTTGATTTTTTTTCACTTAAAATGTATCCTAAGCATCACGCCTTATCAGTCAGTTTTGAGCTTAATAACTTTTTTAAATGACTGCGTCTAATCCCATTGTATGAAGAGTTTTCCCATTATTTATTTAGCTTTCTCCCTACTAAACATTTTTGTGTTACAAACAATACTTCAATGAATATTCTCGTAAATGATTAATTTAAATATGTACATGTTTATTTGTAGGAGCAATTTCTAGGAGTAGCATTGCTGGGAAAATGAGTGTGTTTATTTAAAATTTTTTTTTTATTGAAGTATAGTTGATTTAAAATGTTTCAGGTGTACAGCAAAGTGATTCAGTTATACATATCTACCTATCTTTTACAGATTCTTTTCCATTATAGGTTATTATAAGATATGGAATACTGTTCCCTGTGCTATGCAGTAAGTCCTTGTTGTTTATCTGTTTTATATATAGTAGTGTGTATCTGTTAATCCCTTATTCCAAATTTATCCCTCCACCCACCCTTTCCCCTTTGGTAACCATAAGTTTGTTTTCAATATCTGTGAGTCTGTTTCTGTTTTGTACATAATTTCATTTGTATCATGTTCATTTTTAATTTCAAGAGAGATGGTCCTGTGTTTTTATTGAAGTTATTTCCAACTGGATCTACCTGCTTTGTACTTTTTCACTAATTCAGGGTATTATCAAAGTTATTTTTATCTTGATCAATATAAGTAAAAATGGTATTTTTGCAATTTTTTTTTTCTTGTGAGTGGTGTAAGGAGGAGAAACTATTTCTCTACTCTCTTACGTTGAGTAACTGGGGCCTGCAAATTAAATTGACAAAAAACCAGAATAAAAGGAGAAAAGGCATACAATTTTTATTGACTTTAATATTTTTATGTGCATGGAGACTTCATAGAAAAGAAGTGAAAACCCAAGGAAGCAGTTAGATTTGGGAGCTTATATACCATTTGAAGAAAGAATAATGAATTGTGGAGAAGTAACTTGACAAAAGAAAGGGGGTTTGGGTTTCTAGGGCCAATAAATTGTAGAAGAGTAAATAAGGAATATGTGAGGAAATATGAGGAAAATATATTGAAGATAAGGGTTATTTTGGTAAGATTTATTTGTGTAGACTCATCTCAGTATTGACTCCTTTTCTCTGGTGATAAGAGGGCTCACCTCTTCCTGGTACAGGGAAGATACCTTTCTTACAGGAAATGTACCTTTTAGGCAGATAGGGAGACGGCAGAAAGCTCTTCCTGTGTCTGCTGTATCTCAATTGCCTTCAGCTCAAATAATCAACATGCCAAAGAGGCACATTCTGATCCCCTTCAGTGGGGTTGAAAAAATTTTCATATATTTAAGAGTTATTTTTATGTCTTATCTGTTTAAATTCTTTGTATTTTTTTAATCATTTTCTTACGGAATTTTAGGCATTCAAAGTATGTCAAGTAATTAGAAATTAGGGCTTTATATAATGAATATCAAATATTTCTTTCACTATGTACTCCCTTTTTGGATATAATCATGATTTCTTTTTGCCAAGTAGACAGTTAAATCGAATTATTAATCAAATTTATTGATTCTTACATTTAGAGCTCTGAGTTTTGTGTCCTGCCTAGAAAGACCTTCTTCCAAAATTATATAGAAAAAATTCTCTAATAATTCATGTAGTACCTCTATACAAAGTTGATAATTTGAATATTTAATCTATCTGATATACATATGTGTGTACATATATAGCTCTATCTATCTATCTATCTATCTATCTATATATATATATATTTTTTTTTTGTATAAGTGAAAGGTAGGAGTCCAGGTAGGCAACCCAGGTATCTCAAAACAATGTATTGAATAATCTACCTTTTTCCCACTGAAATGAAATGCTACATTTATCATATGCTAGATTATATTTAGGTCCAATTCTGAACTTTCAATTCTGTTTGAATGATCTGTCTACTCATGCTAAGTTCTGTAATTTTATAAATTTTAGCATATGGTAGTGCAGTTTCTCTTTCATTACTCTTTCAGACTTTTCCTAGGTTTCCTTGCTTATTAATGTTTTCAGTATGAGTATCAGAATCAACATGTTAAAAGTAAACTGTGAGTATTGTTAGGGGGGAATTTCATTAAATATAGATCAATATAGGTAAAATTGATACCCTCTTAATACATATTCAAGAACATGATTCTATATGGTATTTGTCTTTTTGGGATTGCTTAGTACCATTTGAAAGATTTCTCCCTTTGAACTGTATTCATTTCTTGTAAATTCATTTTCTACGTATTTTATCTTTTTGAATGCTACTTATTTTTCTTGCATTATGTCTGCTAACTTGTTTTTATACATGAAAACTTATGATTTCTGTATATTATTTTTTACTTAATGAAATTAGTAATTCATGTTACTATTTGAAATGGCTTTTCACTTGATTCTTTTGGGGGTTCCTAAATAATAATAATAATAATTATTATTATTATTACTATTGTAAATAGTTAATTCATTCAAATAATGGTAAATCTTACCTTTGTTTTTCCTGTTTTTATACCTCATTTCTTTCTTTGGCTACTTCTTATAGAATAATATTAAATATTAATGGAGAAAAGAGACATCTTGTCTTGCTCTTGGACTTTAATGAGAAATTTTCCAGCTGTGTTTCCCTATCGTACACAGAAGAACCTATTTTTTAAAAAAAATTCTTACGAAGAATAGTTGTTAAATTTTGTAATGCCTTTTCAGCAACTATGTAGTTGTTGTATGATTTTTCTATTTATGAGCTGTTAATATGGTGAATTATATGCAGATTTCCTAGTATTAAACTATTCTTGCATTCTTTGAATAAAACATATTATCATGGTTTATTTATTTATTTTTTAAGTTTTCGTGTAATTGATTTACAATATTGTGTTAGTTTCAGGTATATAGCCAAGTGATTTGATTACACACACACACACACACACACACACACACACATTTTTTTCAGACTCTTTTCCATTATATGTTATTACAAGATATTGAATATAGTTTCCTGTGCTATACAGTAGGTCTTTGTTGTTTATTTTATATATAGTAGTGTGTATCTGTTAATCCCATACTCCTATTTTTTACCTCTCCCCTCATGGTTTATTATTTTTAAAAATCCTGATGCATTCTGCTTGCTAATATTTTTTTCATATTTGCATCAATATTTGTAAATGAAATTGGTTTATAGTTTCCTTTTTTGTGGGTGCTATCTTTGTCAGGTTTGGTACCATTGTTATACTTGCTTCATAAAACTTATCTGGGTGACTTCCTTTTACAATTTATTTTCTGGAAGAGTTGAAATAGTACTGGAGCTATCTGTTTCTTGATAAATAAGTCATGGGGAGGTAATGTACAGCATAGTGACTATAGTTAATAATATTGTATTGTATTTAAAAATTGCTGAGAGAGTAGATCTTAAAAGTTCTCTTCACAAGAAAAAAATTGTAACTTTATGTGGTGATGGGTTAACTAGATTTATTATGGTGATCATTTTGCAATATATACAAATATTGAATTATGTTTTACACTTGAAACTAATATAATGTTATAGGTCAATTATATGTCAATTGAAAAAAGGTTTGGTAGAATTTCTTTTTGTTTTTGTAAATTTTATTGAAGTATAGTTGATTCACAATGTTGTGTTAATTTCTTTTTTTTTACATCTTTATTGGAGTATAATTGCTTTACAATGTTGTGTTAGCTTCTGCTATATAACAAAGTGAATCAGCTATATGTGTACATATATCCCCATATCCCCTCCCTCTTGCGCCTCCCTCCCACCCTCCCTGTCCCACCCCGCTAGGGGGTCACAAAGCACCGAGGTGATCTCCCTGTGCTAGAATTTCTTGATAAAGGCATCAGGGCCAGTTACTGTTTTGAAGAGTAACTCTTACACTTTCTCTCTTCTCTTCTATTTACTTGTTATGTTCAAAATATATTCTGCCTATTTCACTTTGATTTCTTTTTGGACTCCAGAGTCGTTCCTGAAAATTTTGTTATAATCTTGTCTTCTGTGTCTTTCTCCTTGTGTTTTCTGTTGCTTTATGAAAATGGCTGTGTATTATTTATTACAAAGATATTTGTAATTTTTAGATCTTCCCTGTGAAGTGTACCCTTTAAATAATATTTGCTCTAAATCCAACCTTGTCTGAAATTTTCCTCTACGTGCATTTACCCAATAAGCGTTTGCTAAGTTGTTTGCCCTACCTCACATTCTCTTGGTCCACTTTTCACTGTTGTTTCACTTTTCAGCTGTAGTTGCAGCAACTGGCTCTCTGTATGTGTAATCTGAGCACTCACCTTGTCTGTAACACGAAGCTATGTATCTGTATATACCTGCTCAGCTGTTATTATGGGCAAAAATTCATGACTAATGGGGACAGGGGACAATGGGTAAATAGTCTCCTTTTCCATCTCTTGGGTGGACAGTTTTGAAGTATATTCACGTGGCTGCACAGAGCTCCCAGCGGGATCATGCCTAGGTGCCCCAGGGATAATCAGCTTCATGACACACTGTTTTCCTATTTCACCTTTCTCAGTCCTCCACTCCTGATCCTTGTGATTACGTCCCCAAATTTACCACCTGGATCAGGCTGCTTTTTCAGGGAAGCCTAGATTAGGACAGTGTCTTTTGAGTTTTGCAGTGAACTGAATCTTGCCTTGCTTTCCTCTTTTAACATACTCTTATACTCTATGTACAAAACACATAGTATGTTTATTTATATGACATATATTTGTTCTTAATTCTCTTATGTTTAATTCCTTCTGTAAAAATTAATAAACAGAAATCTCAATTAAATAGAGTTGGGAGACTGTCAGGGGGAGCTCTCAGGGCCTGAACTGATAGCAGAGCCCAACAGGAAGAAGACAGACTCCTTCTTTCCGGGCAAGGACTCAGCCAGTGAAAAGCCATGGACTCTGTTAAGAATAATGCTCCCAACTTCCTTTTCCCCTCTATAAAAGTGTTCTTCTTCCCTTGTCCTGTGGGGAATTTGCTCATGGTTGCAGACCCTGAATTGCAATTCTCTGCTATCCTGAATAAATCCATCGTTGCTGGGGAAGTATCTGGCAGTCTATCTGTTTCAAGTCAACACTTGTATATTCCCTTTTTCATGGTAATGATTTGTATATTTCTATGTATAAATATTTTCAGAGATTTTTCTTTTTGGTTTCAAACTAGTTTATTTAGGGGTTCCATTTTCACTCCTCAATAGATTTTATGTATTTCTCATATGCTTCTTCACTCATTAGTTCATCTAGTTCTGACGGATTACTGAGTGTCATCTTGATCAGCCAACCATCTTCCTAACAAGATTTGTTGACAAGTCCTGGGTTTTCTGCTGGAGCTTCATTCATTTCAGTTACTTCTCCTGATAGAGGAGAATAGAGTTCACCAGCAGCTTTCACACTTTCCAAAGCACCAACCTCCTCTTGTTTGTTCAATTTTGTCCCAACTTCAGGCAGACTATGGTAAACACCTCCTAAAGCTTCCTGTGCAAAATTGCTCATTCCCACTGTACCAACACCGTTTTCTGTTGGTACCCACTCACGTCTGTCTGTGAATTTCTGCAGGGAGAGCAGAGCGTGGCAGTGCACAGCGTTTAGACATCAGCCACCCGCAGCCCCCAGGGCCGTGGTGGGCAGGACAAGGCAGGCACCCACTCGGCAGAGTGCAGGCTGCATACCCAGGTCCCCACGCTCTGCGCTGCCCCTTACCATATTTTTGTTTTAGCAGTTCCTTTTTTTTAAAAAAAATTTATTTATATATTTATATTTGGCTGCACTGGGTCTTTGTTACTGCGCGCGGGCTTTGCTCTAGTTGCGGCGAGTTGGGGGCTACTCTTCGTTGCGGTGTGTGGACTTCTCATTGCGGTGGCTTCTCTTGTTGCGGAGCATGGGCTCTAGGTGCACGGGCTTCAGTAGTTGTGGCATGTGGGCTCAGTAGTTGTGGCTCGTGGGCTCTAGAGCACAGGCTCAGTAGTTGTGGTGCACGGGCTTAGCTGCTCCATGGCATGTGGGATCTTCCCGGACCAGGGCTCAAACCCATGTGCCCTGCATTGGCAGGCGAATTCTTAACCACTGCGCCACCAGGGAAGTCCTAGCAGTTCCTTTTTTATTTTTATGAACTGCGGTTGTAGGAGGTCATCAAGAGGATGTGACTGCTGGTTGACCCTAGAGCCGGACCAGGGCAATGGAAGGTTCCTCACCCCCTCCCCTGTCCTTGCAGTGCACACCTTGCTCTTTGTTCCCACAGTGGGAGCTGTTTTCAAAGCGGCAGCCTTGAGAGAGCAATGTGTTGAGATGATCCGGACTGTGCAGGTGACTTAAACCTCGTTTTAAGCCCTCTGTATAAACTTTTAAGATTCTAGTAGGCAGGTGTAGAGTATCTACTTGTTACCGACCGGGGTTCTTGGACTCTTTAATCAATAGAAATTGATAACAGGCCAGACGAGGAATTCAGGCAAGGCTTTATTGGGGCCCGTGGTGCAGGACGAGGGCAAAACAACTAACAGGTGCCCTTGCTCACTCTTTGAGTAGCGTGGGCGAGCTGGTTCATTAAATGGGGTGAGGGTGGGGCCGATGGGTGGGTCGGCCTGGAGGCGTGGCTTACGTGGTCTGCCCACCCCATTGGCCGTGCTGAGCGCCGGGATCATGCGCAGTACCCTGCTTTTGCTCCCGACGCCTCAGAAGCAGCAGTTGGCTTTTGGCTTTTTTGTATCTTACTGTTTATAACTTGCCCCGACTGCGTATGTGTGCAGTTATATTTGCTCCCTTATAGTTTCTTTGAATTCTGTTGCTGGAGGAGATGTCTGTTCAGGTGCAAGCACTGCAGCACAGGGTCCCAGGTCCCAGCCTGTCTCATACTCGTCGTGCAGCTGCCCCAGACAAGCCTGGTGAGTTCCCTTGCTTAGTTAACCCGCCACCTACTAATCTGGCGTGGCCTGTTTCTTTGGTTTCTCCTTGCCTTTCTCTGTGTATAGGGGCCAGTTTGTGAACAAACAACTGTACTGTTGATTCCTTTGTACAAGCAGTGATGGAATTAGTACAATTTTAACTTCTCCGTTTTCATCTTTCTATTTTGCCATGCGATATTTTTTGTTGACTGTGTTATTTTTTATTAATGTTACCTTTATGTCTTTAAATATATCTATGCCATGATTACTTGATTTATTATACCTGTAGAATATCTTTTGATACTTGGTGATAAGAGATGAAGAAATCCATGCATATTCACTGCCTCTCATTTTCCCTTCCCCTATCAGCTTTATTTACCTCTTTTTTGTCCATTTATATTCTCTTTTATATAGCCTCCACATTATTTTAATTTTATGATAAAATGGATTCATTATACATTCATTCTTGTGCCACAGGTTTTTAGTTCATTCTCTGGTAATTTCTATAGAAAACTCTTGAGAACTATATTTTAAATTTTTATTTTAAAAATTATTTTTCTCTTGCCTTTATTTGGACCAGAGTTTGGTTATGTCTTATGTCACACTTTTCTTTCTTCAAACTTTGTAGGCATTGCCTTGTAGTCTCCTTGTATTAAGAAATTTGAAATGCAACAATTTTAGTAGATCATGTTTTCCTGTTGATTGTATGTATAATTACATTTGAAGTGCATTCATGTTCTAATTGTTGGTTGTGTTGTCTGTTTTTCTTAGCGTTTCTTCACGTTTTGGAGTTTTGATTGAAAGTTTAATTTTGAATTGATGTTTCTTCACACTCCTTTTCTGTTCCCACTCTTCCCTGCCTAGGGGTTTAATGATTGACTTTTAGGACTGCAGTCCATAAGCAGGTCTCATTATTCATTTTGTGGCTCCTGCTTCTAAGCAATATTGGTGAATTCACAGGTGTAATCACTGAGCCAGTGGAGCGCTTGGTTTAGTTTTTGGTTGAGAGACTTGGCCTGTGTTTTTGATGTCTCTAGGCTTTAAGTGACTATGGTGTCTCACTGTTGAGACTTGGCACTCAATACTGCACTATTTACATGCTAGCACTATTGACAGTTTGTACCAGATAATTCTGTTCTGTGGGGGGCTTTTTGTGTCTGTATGTGTTATAGAACGTTTTGCAGAATCTCTAGCCTCTATGCACTAGATGTGAGTAGCATCTTTACATCCCCAGTTCTGACAACCAAAATACTTCCTGACATTGCCAAATGTTTCCTGGGAGACAAAAGCACCTCCAGTGGAGAACCACTGTTCTAGGCAAATGGTGGGAATATATTTCAGTCTTTTATCCCAAGAGGGAAATAGCCCCACCAAAGTCTTTTGCTTCAAGTAAATAGCCTGGTTTCTGTCTCTGTTTCCCTGCATGCTGTCACTCTCTTTTTCAGACTTAGAGGTCTACAGCTCATGGCTTCAGCCTGGCTGACCACTTTTCATTCAAGAGATGTTTATCTTGATTTTGAGATATTTATAACTTTTTCGTATTTCAATTTTTACCTTTATGTATTATTGCTCATTGTTTGGAACAGAGAGGTTGCATCGAAGTCAGAACTAATGGAGTTATCTTTACTGGAAATCTTTGCCACTGTTATAGGGTGGTCAGTATACTTCTACTTCAATTCAGTCACCCCCAAAACAGTGGATAAAATAAGCGTGGCAAGGGAAAGCTAGTATCATATTGTTGAGTTATGATACTCCGCTGTCTACCGTCATCCATTTCTCCCACCATTCCCAACATGCTTGATCTTTCCTATTAGTATACAAACAAACCCTTGTTCTGGTTTACCAAAATATCCCATGTAATCTGGCTGTGGCCTAGCCCTCCGACATCATCTGGTAACCACTATGGGTTAGTCACAGTAGGATTCTCTCTCTCTCTCTTTTTTTTTTTGGCCAAGGTAAGCTCTTTCCTTTTTTTTTTTTTTTATTTAACTCATATACATACCCGTCTTTTATTTTCCAAAGAAAATTGTACAACTTTGCCATAGATTGCTTTCAACAAAGGATTAGTTTACACATAAAAAGATGGTGGGGGGGCGGAGATTAAGAAAAAAAAGAACGCAAAGACTATTTCTAGAAAAGTTACAAGCTCATTCCATTTTAGAACCCTGTGGTGATCTTTCAATATCTGTGGTCAATTTGTTTCTCCTGGTCATTTAAATATAAGTTTAAATATCACCTTCAGCAGAGGTAACTATCCATTCAAAAATATCTACTCAATTATTCTCTTACATTGCCCCATTTTAGTTCTCTCTGTATAAGCTTCCAGTCTCCAATATTCTTTTAAATTTGTTTACTTTCCTTTTCCATCTACTGTAATGTAAGCTCCTTGAGGTCAAAGACCTTCTACTTATTGTTTAGTACTATATTGTTAGTGCCAAGAATAAACCTGACCCATAGTTAGAAATTAATGATAAATATTTACTGAATATTGAGGGCAAAGACCTTCTACTTATTGTTTAGTACTGTATTGTTAGTGCCAAGAATAAACCTGATCCATAGTTAGAAATTAATGATAAATATTTACTGAATAATAATAAATGCAAAAACACGCTGTGCATGAATACTGTTGATGTATTCCTTTAGTAAAATTATCCTAAAAGGAGTCTTGAAGTACCTTCTCATTCTTATTCTCCAAAGTTTTTAGAATAATTGCTTAATATATTTATTAAATGTGACATCAATCTCATTTTGTCATATCCTAGGCCCATTTTTCATGGGGAAATGTGCAAATAATCTCTGGTGTAGAATGCCTCACAAAGACAGTGTTATCTAAGAGACAAGCTTAAACACAAATTGAAGATGCTTTCTGTAGTTGGTGACTGGCTCTCTTAAACTTCCTTTGGAGGTCAGGTATTTAGTCTTTAGGGGACCGTATGTTGTAGCATATAATTGGACTTAAAACTTTGTTGCATTCTGTTTTGTTATTTATAAAAAATATTAATTATAAAAAAGATATAAATTGTTCTAAGGAACTAGTTTGAAAAATATGTGAATGCTTATTAGGGAATAGATTAGTCACTGGTTTCTGTTCCAAATATTTTTGTGGTATTTTACAAAGAAATGTCTTGAGAAGGGAAAGGTATAAGGGCCTGTGAAAACTAGGTTGTCAAGCCAAGAAGTTAAACCTGTATTTCAATTGATTTATCTGGAAAATGATACTAATAATATTTAATCTCTTCTGACTTTAGATGAAAACTATGATAATAAAATTAAATAAATGTATAAGTGCTTTGAACACAGCATGGTAAAAATGCAAGTTATTACTAGTAGCTACAACAGAATGATCACAGTAATATTGAGTTAGCTTTAGGATATTAAATAAAGGCTGTAATTCCATGGGTGGCATTTCCTTTTTGTCCCTTGTGAGATGATGTCATCGTTTTAAAAAGCTAGAGGAGCCAAAGCCCTCCAGATTCTCAGCGTATATTGGACACCATTTCAGTGGGCCAACATTTGAGAATGATAACCACTCGATGACCATAAGTAATATCTTTCTCCTTATTACTTTCATTGGTGAAGTTTGTTTCCGCTTTATAATTTAGTTTTAAGAATGCTGATTACAGTGGTGACTGTGCCTCAAATTTCGATTCATTCCTTCTTTTCTTCTTTCTGGCAGTATGAGTCTAAACTTATTCCCAAAGGTTTTGAGTGAAAGCTGATATGCTTAGTTTTGCTTTTGGAATTTAGACAATAATCGAGAGTAAAAAAGTTATTGATGAAAGTGTTAGTTAGAATATATTATATCTGCAGGAAACTCCAGATGTAGACTGTGCCCTCAGCATTGTTCTTCTGTGATGTAGAACTGTTTGAGAGAAAGGAAGTCCTGGAGTCCTATGTCTGAGAATTGCATTTTGTTTTACAACTCAGTGGTACATCCATACAACTCCCAAGCAAACCAGTTAGTTCAGTAAACACCTGAAAAACGGTAAGAATGATGACACCAATAAAGTGAATTTCTCTCTCCTTTTTTGTTCTTTTCCAGTATACATACTTACAGACATACACGTACTTTTTAGACAATTGAGAAGGATAAGCTAAGGGTGAAAATTCTTTTTTTAAAGATGTTCTCTGAAGGGGTCTAGATAGTAAAAATGAAACAAAATATCATTCAATAAGGCAAATTTATTCAGCACCAATAGTGTTTTAGGTTAAAAAGATGTTTACTATGGTAATTTTAATAAAGCAAATTTACCTGTTATTAAGAAACTAATTTTATTACACAGAGTAATTATTCTGTATCTTTACTGACACAGAATATTGCTGTCTTTTCATAATTTCTGAGTAGATTTTGACATATGTCATAGCATATGATAAGCTGTGTGAGAGTCTTTTTTTTAAGTGTACAATTTAATGGTCTATTACTGTGCTCACAGGTTATGAGTAACCACTGTCTCATTCTAGAACATTTACATCACCTCAAAATCAAACTCCATTACTACTAACACCCCATTCTCTCATTCCCCCAGCTCCTGACAACTACTAACCTGCTTTCTCTCCCTATGGATTTACCATTCTGGCCACTTAATAAAAATGAAATCATACAATATATGGCCTTTTGTGATTAGCTTCTTGCACTTAGCATAGTATATTTCGTGTTCATCATTGAAATACTGATAGCTTATATTATCATTTTATTCCTTTTTAATGGCTGAATAATAACATATCAATGTTTTATTCCTTTGTATGGCTGAATAATATTCCATTGTATGGATATAATTTATTTTTGCATTCATCAGTTGATGGCATTAAGGTTTTCACTTTTTTGCTATTATGAATAATGTTACTGTGAGCATTTGTGTAGAGGTTTTTGTGTGGACATGTGTTTTCAATTCTCTTGGGCATGTATCTAGGAATAGAATTCTGGGTCATATGGAAACACTATGTTTAACTTTTTGTGAAACTGCCAAACTGTTTTCTAAAGTGGTTGCATCATTTTACAATTCCATGAACAATTCATGAAGCTTCCAATTTCTCTACATCCTTGCCAGCACTTGTTATTGGTTGTGGTTTTTTTTTTGTTGTTTTTTTTTTAAGCAATCCCAGTGGATATGAAGTAGTATCTATGGTTTTGATTTGTATTTCACCTACTGATGTTGAACATTCCTTGGGAAAATATCTTCTTGGAGAAATGATTATTCAGATGCTTTGCTTGGGTTATTTGTCTTTTAATGGTGGATTTCCAAGTCCTTTATATATTCTGCATTCAAGACATTTATCAGATATAAGATTTGTAAATATTTTCTCATTTTCTGTGGATTGTCTTTTCACTCCCTTGACAGTGTGCTTTTTTTTAAAAAAATTGAGGTATAACTGATATAACATTATATTGGTTTCAGGTGTACAACATAATGATTTAATATTTATGTATACTGAGAAATGATCACCACAATAAGTCTATTGATAGTGTGCTTTGATGCACAAAACGTTTTAATTTTGATAATGTCTGATTTGTTTTTCTTTTTTTGCTTGTACTTTTGGTGTCATTTCCAAGAAACCATTGCCAAATCAAAGATTGAAGAGATTTACTCTGAAGATTTTGACTAAGAGTTTTATAGCCTTAGAGATTCCATTTAAGTCTATGATTCATTTTAAGTTAATATTTATATCTTTTGTGAGGTCAGGGTACAACTTTACTCTTTTGCATGTGGATATTCAGTTATTTCAGCACCTTTCCCACCCCTCCCCATGCATTGAATTGACCCTTGCAAAAATGTAAGAAGTTATTTCTGTACTCTCAATTTTATTGACATATATGTTTATTCTTATGTAAGCACTACATTGTCTTGATTACTGTAGCTTTGTAATAAAATTTCCCAGCTTTATTGAGATATAATACATATATAACATTGTGAGTTTGAGGTGTACAGCCTAATAACGTGATACATGTATATGTTGTAAAATAATTACCACAATAAGGTTAGTTAACACATCTATCACCTAACATAATTATCATTTTCTTTTGTTGTGAGAACATTTAAGATTTACTCTCTTAGCAGTTTTCAAGATTATAATACAGTATTGTTAATTATAGTCACCATGCTTTACATTTGAGCCCCCAGAACTTATTTATCCTATAACTGGAAGTTTATACCTTTTGACCAACATCTCCCTATTTTCCCCAACTCCAAGCCCCTGGCAACCACTATTCTACTCTCTGTTTCTATTAGTTCGGCTTTTAAAGATTTATATAGTATTTGTTCTTTCTCTGTCTGACTTATGTCACATAGCATAATGCACTAAAGGTCCATCCATGTTGCCAAAAATGGCAGGATTTCCTTCCTTCTTATGGCTGAATAATATTCCTTTATATGTATATGTATATATACCACATTTTCTTTATCCATTCATCTGTTGATGGACTTTTGGGTTGTTTCCATGTCTTGCCTATTGTGAATAATGCTGCAGTGAACATGGGAGTGAAGATATCTCTTTGAGATTGTAATTCCATTTCTTTCAGAAATATACCCCAAAATAGGACTTTGGATCATATGGCAGTTCTATTTTTAATCTTTTGAGGAACCGCCATACTGTTTTCCGTAATGGCTGCACCAATTAACATTCCCTCCTACAGTACCCCAGAGTTCCCTTTTCTCCACATCCTTGCTATCATTTGTTATTGCTTGTCATTTTGATAATAGCCATTCTGACAGGTGTGAGGTGATATATCACTGTGACTTTGATCTGCATTTCCATGTAATTAACGATGTAGAACATCTTTTTATATACTTATTGGCCATTTGTATGTCTTCAGGTCCTCTGCCCACTTTTAATTTGGATTGTATTTTTTTGTGTGTGTGCTATTGAGTTTTATGAGTTTCTTATGCATTTTGAATATTAACCCCTTATCAGATATATGATTTGTTACTATTTTCTCCCATTCTATAGGTTGCCTCTTCATTTTGTTGATTTCTACTGCTGTGCAGAAGCTGCTTTGTTTGATATAGTCTCGTCTGTTTGTTTTTGCTTTTGTTGCTTGTGCTTTTGGTATCATACACAAAACATTGTTGTCAGATACAAAAAATTGTTACCAAGACCAATGTCAAGGAACTTTTTCTCTGTGCTTCCTTCTAGGAGTTTACATCAGGTCTTAAGTGTTTAATTAATTTTGAGTTAATTTTAGTCATGCAAGACAAAGGTCCAGTTTTATTCTTTTGCATATGGATATTTGGTTTTCCCAGCACCATTTATTTTGTTTTATTTTTAAAAAATATTTATTTGGCTGCACTGACTCTTCATTGCAGTATGCGGGATCTTTGCAGCATGCGGGATCTTTGCTGCGGCATGCGGGATCTTTGTTGTGGCATGCGGGATCTTTGTTGCGGCATGCAGGATCTTTGTTGCGGCATGCGGGATCTTTGTTGCGGCTTGTAGGATCTTTGTTGTGGCATGTGGGATCTTTGTTGTGGCATGCGGGATCTAGTTCCCTGACCAGGGATCAAATCCGGGCCCCCAGCATTGGGAGCGCGGAGTCTTAACCACTGGACCACCAGGGAAGTCCCTGTTTCTGGGCTTTCAGTTTTGTTCCATTGGTCTGTGTGTCTGTTTTCATGCCATTACCATACTGTTTCATTATGATAGTTTTGGTGTATAGTTTGAAAGCAGGAAATGTGATGTTCTCAGCTTTGTTCTTCCTTCTCAAGATTGCTCTGTCTATTTGAGGTCGTTTATTGTTCTGTACAAATTTTAGGATTGTCTTTTCTATTTCTGTGAAAAATACCATTGGAATTTTGATAGGGATTGCATTGAATCTATAGATGGCTTTGCGTAATATGCACATTTTAACAATATTAATTCTTCTGATCCATGAACAAGGGATAGCATTCTCTTTGTGCCTTCAGTTTCTTTCATCAGAGTCTTATAGTTTTCAGTGGATATATCTTTCATCT
This sequence comes from Eubalaena glacialis, assembly GCF_028564815.1. NCBI lineage: Eukaryota > Metazoa > Chordata > Mammalia > Artiodactyla > Balaenidae > Eubalaena > Eubalaena glacialis. The sequence continues at coordinate 40,329,328 of NC_083724.1, forward strand.
CCTTGGTTAATATATTCCTTAATATTTTATTGTTTTTGAAACTGTTGTAAATGGGATCATTTTCTTTATTTCTCTTGCAGATATTATTTCTTTCTCAGCTGATTTTTGTATGTTGATTTTGTATCCTGCAACTTCACTGAATTTGTTTATTAGTGCTAACAGTTTTTGGTGGAATCTTTAGGGTTTTCTATGTATAAGATTATGTCATTAGGAAACAGATGCAGTTTTACTTCTTCCTCTCTAATTTGTATACCTTTTTTTCCCTTGCCTAATTATTCTGGCTAACATTTCCATTACTATGTTGAATAGAGTGGTGAGAGTGGACACCTTGTCTTGTTCCTGGTCTCAGAGGAAAAGCTTTCAACTCTTCACCATTGAATATGATGTTATCTATGGGTTTGTCATATATAGCCTTTATTATGTTGAAGTATGTTCCTTCTATATCCAATTTGTTAAGAGCTTTAATCATGAAAAGATTTGATGTTTACTGCATCTATTGAGAGGATCATATGAATTTTATCCTTCATCCTATTAATGTGGTGTATGTTATTTATTTGCATGTGTTGAACCGCACTTGTTCATGGTGTATGATCCTTTTTATATGATATTGAATTCGATTTGCTAGTATTTTGCTGAGAATTTTTCCATCTATATTCATTGGGGATATTGACTATAGTTTTCTTCTCTTGTGTCCTTACCTGGCTTTGGTAAGGTAATGATGATAGTTAGTAATGATGTAATGATGGCCTTGTAAAATGAGTTTGGAAGTGTTCACTCCTTTTCAGTTTTTGGAAGAGTTTGAGAAGGATTGGCATTAATTCTGCTTTAAATGTTTGGTAGAATTCACCAGTGAAGCCATCTAGTCCTGGGTTTTTCTTTGTTGGAAGTTTTTGATTACTGATTCAATCTCCTTAGTCATTATTGGTATGTTCAGATTTTCTGTTTCTTTCTCATTGTCCTAATAGGCTGTATGTTTCTAGACACTTATTAATTTTCTTCTAGGTTATCCAACTTGTTGGAGTATAATTGTTCATAGTAACCTCTTTTAATCCTTTGTATTTCTGTGGTGTCAATTGTAATGTCTCCTTTTTCATTTATAGTTTTGTTTATTCTTTTCTCTTTTTTTCTTGATTAAGTCTAGCTAAAGTTTTGTCAATTTTCTTATTTCAAAAAACAGCTCAGTTTCATTGATTTTTTTTTCTATTGTTTTTCTACTCTCTATTTCATTTGTTTTTCTGCTCTAATTTTTATTATTTCCTTACTTCTGCTAACTTTGGACTTAATTTTTCTTTTAAAAAAATTCCTTGCAGTGTAAAGTTGTTTATTTGAGATCTTTCTTTCTTCTAAATTTAGGCATTCATCTCTATAAACTTCACTTTTAGAACTGTTTTGCTGCATCCCATATGTTTTAGAATGATATGTTTTCATTTTCATTTGTTTCAAAATACTTTCTGATATCTCTTTTGATTTCTTCTTTGATCCATTGGTTGTTCAAGAGTGTGTTGTTTAATTTCTCTGTATTTGTGAATTTTCCAGGTTTTTTTCCTGTTATTGATTTGTAGCTTCATACCACTTTGGTCAGAAAAGGTATTTGATATGATCTCAATCTTCTTAAATGTATTCAGGCTTGCTTTGTGTCCCAACATATCTATTCTGGAGAATGTTCCATATGAGTTTGAGAAGAATGTGTGTTCTGGTTCTGTTAGATGAAAGGTTCTTTATAAGTCTGTTTGGTCCATTTGGTATAAAGTATAGTTTAAGTCCAATGTTTCCTTATGGTTTTCTGTCTGGATGATCTTTCCAGTGTTGAAAGTGGGGTACTGAAGTTCTGTACTATTATAGTAATGCTGTCTATTGTTTGGCTAATATTTGCTTTAAACTTATAATTTTTATGCCCTCTTGAATTGACCCCTTTATCACAATATAATGATCTTCTTAGTCTCTTGTGACTGATTTTTGATGGGAAGTTTCTTTTATCTGATATATGTATGGACACTCTTACTCTCTTTTGGTTACCATTTGCATGGAATATTTTGTTCCATCACTTTACTTTCAGCCTATGTGTGTCACTTTACTTTCAGCCTATGTGTGTTCCATCACTTTACTTTCAGCCTATGTGTGTCTTAAAGTGAATCTCTTACAAGGCAGCATATTGTTGAATCTTTTTAAAAAATTCATCCAGCCACCCTGTATCTTTTGCTTGGAGAATTTATTCCATTTACATTTAAAGTAATTTTTGATAGTTAAAAAATATTACTAATTTTTGATAAAAATTACTGTTGCCATTTTGCTGTTTTCTGTTTAGTTTTTTTGTTCCTCTTGCAGTCTTCCCTTGTGATTTATTTATTTTTTTTAGTGGTATGGTTTAATTCCATTCTTTTTATCTTTTGTGTATCTACTTTAGGGTTTTTTGTTTTTTTGTTTTTGGTTACCATGACGCTCACATAAAACAGCTTATAGATATAACAGTCTATGGTAAGCTAATAAAAACTGACCTTCAATCTTATACAAAAGCCCTACCTTTTTACTTCTCCTTACCCACATTTTATGCTATTAATGTCTTACTTTACCTCTTTTTATGTTGTATAATTAACACATTATTGGAGCAATAGTTATTTTTGATATTCTTTAACTTTTATACTAATATAAAAGCACTTTACACACCACCATTACAGTAATAGGGTATAGTGAATTTCACTATATATTAACCTTTACCAATGAGTTTTTATACTTTTATATATTTTCATGTTATTACTTAGTGTTCTTTCATTTCAACTTGAACTCCTTTTAGCATTTCTTTTCTTAAAAATTTTATTGGAGTATAGTTGATTTACAATGCTGTGTTAGTTTCAGGTGTACAGCAAAGTGATTCAGTTATACATATACATATATTCATTCTTTTTCAGGTTTTTTTTCCTATGTAGGTTATTACAGAATATTGAGTAGAGTTCCCTGTGATATACAGTAGGTCCTTGTTGGTTATCTATTTTATATATAGTAGTGTGTGTATGTTAATCCCAAGCTCCTGATTTGTCCCTTCCCCACCACCCACCTTTCCCCTTTGGTAACCATAAGTTTGTTTTTGATATCTGTGAGTCTGTTTCTGTTTTATCTGTTTCATTAGAAAAAATTAGATTCCATATATGAGTGATATTATATGATATTTATCTTTCTCTGTCTGACTTACTTCACTTAGTATAATAATCTCTAGATAGCATTTCTTGTAAGGCAGATCTAGTGGTAATGAACTTAGCTTTTTTTGGGTTTTTTTTGGTCTGGGAATATCTTTATTCCTCCTTCATTTCTGAAGGACAGCTTTGCTAGGTGTAGTATTCTTGGTGGCAGCTTTTTAATATATTTGTCATTTATAATACAAATGATAGAAGTATTAGTGATCAGTCACTTTTAGCAAAACTAAAGCTGAGATATGTGATTTCAGGTCTGCTTCCACTTCTAGAGAATGTTCTCTCTGTGTCTCAGTTTCCCCACCTCCATATTATGAGTATGCTAGGAATAAATTGTCCCCAATATGCTTACTAGATCTAAAGTCTTATGAATTCTGGAACAACATACATAGGAGCTAATGCATAGAATCCACACATGCCTTATATTCACAGTGTTGAGGGATCATAGGTCTAAGGATTTATTACTGTTTTCATGGCCTCTGACATGGTATTGTTCAATTACAGTAGGAAGACTGGAGACTCCAAGAGGGAAGTGTCTATGAAAAAATTAAAATACTGTATTATCTGATGCATTTGACAATGTAGAAAATATAGCAGTAAGAATGAGTGTGAAGTAGATAGAAATCTAAGGAAATTAAAAAAAAAAATGTTAGGCAATTAATAACCCTAAGAAAAACAAGGAGTTGCATGAGAGGAAATGTAATAATAGTATACTAGTTGGTTAGAAATAAACAATATTTATGCAGTAGTAATGATGTAAATCATAAATATTAGTTTCAACAAAGGTAAATCTGACTATATCCATAGAAAGGAGGGAGGTAAGTGAGGGTGGTAGTATAAGAAAGTTAATATATCTATTATAATAGGAAATGAATAACTATTTGTACAAAGCAAGATATAACAGTTCAACCATATTAATTAGCAATCTAAAGATAAACATCAAAAGAAACAGCTGAAGAATTGAAAAGGAGCATCTCTTGGAATAAGGACTGGAATGGAAGCTGCTTTTTATTGTGAGCCTTGTAGAATAATTTTACTTCATAACACAAAAAATATATTTAAAAAATCCGTAAGAAATGTACATTCCTTTCTACATCTTGCAGTTTGATTCTTAGTGGAATCATTGTCATAATTATCATTATCATCATCTTCATCATCATCAGTAACATCTGTATAACTTACAGACATAAAATTTTCCCACATTTATCATTTTCATTTCCATCCATCTTCATTAGTCTGTGAGTTGGGTAGAACATATTTCAATATCTCCTAGTTTTACCCATAAAGAAACTTAGACAATGTGACTTGTGCAAGGTTAAATAATTAGTAAATGGTAAGTCAGTAAATTGCAAATGATAAGCCCCAAGTTCAGAACATCTATTTCCCAGCCCTGAGTTCTTTGCATCATAACTGTATTTCTCCAGAATCTTTCACTGTATCATAGAAATTAATAGTTGTATTTTAATTTACCTTGGAAATGCGTAAGAACTTTTCATAGGGTTCTTATACTAGAACCTCAAAATGTTATCTAGTTCTAATGGGTAAAAAAAAAAAAATGGGAAAAAAACATTTTTAATTTTCCTTATGTCTCTTTCCCTTTTTCTTTCATTCTCTCCAAAACTCTTGCCACAAAAATATACTGGCGATGGATGTCATAGATTTTCTAAAAAATCACTTTAGAGAACTTCATTATTTCTATTAATACAACTACTATTAATAACAGCAATAATCATGTTGTGCCCTTCTCCACAGCCTCTCATCCAGGGATCTCAGAATGCTTTTCAAATATTAATTAAAAATCCTCTCGTCATCCCTATGAGTTCCTAGGGCAAGGAGAGAGGAGGAAATGGTATCTGCTCTGACATTAATTAAGCTCTCCCTTGGCTTGCAAACTAGGTAAATAGCTTTTCTTCCCCCCATTAACAAACAAGCCCTCCCTCCACGACTATTATCACAGATGTTCACAAGTAAGAGGAGAGATAACTTCTGCTGGGCACTGAGGAGGGGGACTGACATACTTGCCAAACTTGGCTGGTGAGGCTTTGCTTTCTAACAGTGGTTTCCAAAACCTGGGCCATCAGCAGCATGGCCTTAGGGGTTTTGCAAATATACCTGTGTCTGGGCCATTTATACTCCCTTCCTACAGATCTGATTTCATAGATAAGCAATACAGCTCAGGAATCTGTGTTTTCAAAAATTTCCCTCTACACTTTGAGAATAATCACATTTAAGTGGCATTTTTATTACTGGTTTCTTTCAAATATTAAAAGCGTCTTTTCTTGCCTTTCGTCTCTTCCTGGTTAATAGTATGGGATATGCACGTCTAGACCAGAGGTTTTCAAATCGTGGTCCTTGGATCTTTTTGTAATCTGAAATACCTGGGAAACTTGTTAACGATACAGTTGTGTTGGAATATATTGTTCTTGCATAAGTTTATATTTCTCTCAGGGAGATAAAATTTATTCCTGCATCTAAGAAGTGAACAATGCCCTGTCAGAAGCCATGAAGATAGTAATAAATCCTTGGGCTTATGGGCCCCTCACACTGTCAGTATAAGGCGTGTGTGGATACTGTGTGTTAGCTTCTGTGTACGTTATTCCAGGATTCATAGGAGTTTAGTGCTGTAAACATATTGGGGACAATTTATCTTAGCCGACTTACACAGAGGTGGGGAAGCTGAGTCTTATCACTGAAGGAGTGTACTCTCCTGCCATCATCACACAGCCCACTGGTAGTGGAGGCAGACCTGAAAGCACATCTCCCATCTCGGCATCCGCAGTTCCTGCTGCATCACCAGCAGACCACCTCAGTGTAAACTTGTCTCTTGTTTGTCATTCTGAGTCCCTTGTTTTTAAAAATGTTGGTTAAAAACAGAAGCCTGATGTTGGAAAATATTATTCTCCAAATCTCTGAGAGGTAAGAAAAGGAAACAAGCTTAGATAAGATGTTTGCCTTGTTGGTAAACTGCCTTCTTTCCCTACTTTTGGTCTCTTTGTTCTTATCCTCTGGCTTCTATGGTTGACCCTGCTGGTGGCATGACAGGGACCAGCTGATGGACAAGGAGGCTGAAGTGTTTATTCAGAGGACTAGAGAGATTTGTGTGTGGCATGAAAGACAGCTCGCTAAAAATCATAGCACTTAGTCTACATTTTATGTCTAAGGGTGTATAAGCCTTTCACAGACCCTTCCTTCCAGAATATTCCCTGGGACAATTTAATTAGTCCTACTGTTATGGATGGAGACACAGCGTGAGTTGTTCATTCCTTACAATACAACATATCATTAGGGCTTCCCTGGTGGTGCAGTGGTTGAGAATCTGCCTGCCAATGCAGGGGACGCGGGTTCGAGCCCTGGTCTGGGAAGATCCCACATGCCGCGGAGCAACTGGGCCTGTGAGCCACAACTACTGAGCCTGCGCGTCTGGAGCCTGTGCTCCGCAACAAGAGAGGCCGCGATAGTGAGAGGCCCGCGCACCGTGATGAAGAGTGGCTCCCGCTTGCCGCAACTGGAGAAAGCCCTCGCACAGAAACGAAGACCCAACACAGCCAAAAATAAATAAATTAATTAAAAAAAAAAAACATATCATTAGTGAGGCTGGAACTAGAGATCCTGGGGGTCCTGTACCCCCATGGATAATGGGCCACCTGCTTTAGTAGCCTGTGGTCATTGGATGATGGGGAGTAGCAGGGGGCTCTGGGTGCAGATGGTACGGTGTGTGGGTAGGGAATGCCTTTTTCCTTCCTCTAGAGGGAGGAGGCAAAAGAGGGGAAGGTGCTAATTAATTGAGGAGCCATAATGGGAGTAACTGCCATTTCTCATCACATATCATCATTGGAAGAACATTGTGGACAAGTCTATAGATCACATTGTACACAGAAGACCGAGACTCAGAGAATTAAGTATCTTGTGGAGCTATGAGTGGAACTGATTCTTATACATCTTTATCCTTTCTGTGCTTTCTTAATACTTAGAAAAATCTTTGCTCACAAAACAAAGATGAGTATCTCTTACTTTAAAATCCACGCTTTCCCCACGTACCTCATTGGCTGCCCACACAGAATTTTCTTAGGTGGTTTGTTGAAGTAAATAGAACTTTCTCTCTTTCATCCAATTGCGTTAGCACTAACAGCAGTGAATCGTTCAGAAAGAATGCAATCATGAGTGTTTTACATCTATTCCAGAATAAAAAAACAAACAAAGCAAAGCATCTGTATGCTCCAGCAGAGCCCTACTGTCCTGACCTCAGGTCTACAACTTGAAAGTTCATGAATTTCTAGTCTCTGCCGGTCCACTACTTTTGGTAAACAGAGGGTGAGTCACTTAATCATTCTGTGCCTTCCTTCCACCTCCAGCAAAGCAGGGTAATTAGACTTTGTCACCCATCTATGTCAAAAGGGTATGGTGATGGTAACCTTGTAATTATGGGGTTCTGGGAAAATATAAAAAACCTAAAGAGCTAGTAATATATCGCCACTCATCCCAGGTTGGAGATTGGCTTATTGGGTTGGAGAATTTGCAACCCAGCAAATGCTTACCACTTGGAGGTTTATAAGTCTGGAATCTTAGAGCTGGAAGGAATTCCTAGAGATTACCTAGTATGAACCCCACACTTTGCAGCCGGAGAAACAGAAACCTGGAGCGGTGTAGGGACTGTATCAAGTCACACAGTGAAGTTGAGACAGAACCCAGGTCTCCTGACGCCTGCCTTGGGCTCCCCTTTTCTTCCTCTGTCTTCGACTCTCCTGCTGCTTTTGGGGAGGCTTCTGACTCCTGTCTGGAGAGAGTGGCTGCAGATGAAAGTAGGCCTGGGACGCAACAGCTGCTGGAGGCTGCCTTTCAGTTGGACACACACCATTCACTTTCAGCTGAAAAACCTCTTTCAAATACGACTGGGTGAGCCAGGCAGACCAGATGGGTAATTGCCTGGAGTGTGTAGGGAGATGGTGGAGAGTGTGGTTCACTGAGTACCCAAGGAGGTTTGGCACATTATCATTTCCAGCCATCCAGAATGTGAATGACCAAACCCCAGTGGTCTGATCCTGTCAGATTAGTTTTACTTAACAGAGCTATGCCTCTGAGCTAAGCTGTACTCTGTACTTTTTAGGCATAAACTTGCAGAGATGAAGTTTAGCTGGGGAAGCTGGAAAGAGATGTTAGAGAAACTGTTCAAGTAGTTGTATCATTACCTTTATGAGAAAATCACTAAACCCTATTTATTTCCTCCCTTTCTTCCTTCCGCCCTTCCCCCTGTCCATCTTTCCTTCCTTCCATCCTCCTTCCATCCTTCTATCTTCCATCTTTCCGCACATATTTTATTTAGTGTCTACTATGCTGTAGACAATTTAGGCTCTAGATAAAGCGATGTAAAGATACATAAGGTCCCTGGCCTAGAGAGAGCTGAGAGATTGAAAAAAAAAAAAGTAAGTAAACCACAAGAAAATGAGCAAGAGAGTATCAGAGAGTGATCAATGCTATGAAGAAATTAAAGCAGGGTGATACGGGACAGACCGATGGGGCCTCTGTGAAGATGGAGTTTGAGCTGTGATGAGGAGGAGCCAGTCACACAGAGACTTGGGAGCAGAGTCTCCCCTGCAGAGGTAATAGCAAGTGCAGAGGCCTCAAGGCAGAGAAAGTTTTGTGAGTTTGAGGAGTAAAAGCAAAACTATTGGGGCTGGAGTATAATGAGCTAGGGAGACAGTGGTAGGTCCTGAGGCTGGAAAGGTGGAACTGGGTCATGTCATATTGGTTTTTGGAGGTGGTAGTAAGGACTTTAGATTTGTCCTAAGTGCAAAGGGAAATAAGTGATGGACTTTAAGTGTTTGTGTGTGTGTATCTGTGTGTTGGGGGTGTGTTGTGTTCCATGAGAGGATTTATGTTTTTAAAACATAGTTCAGATTTTTTTTTGTGGAAGCAAAGCTTCCACAGTCACGGAAATGGTTTCTTTTGAAGGAGAGCAGAGCAATCATGCAGGTGATGATGATCACGACTGAAAGTGGCTGGTGCAGGAGAGATAAAAAGGAGTGGATGGATTTAAAATCTATTTTGGAGATGATTCTGACATAACTCTTTAAAGGATTGTATGTGAGGGAGGAGGGATGAGGGGAAGAGAGGACTCAAAGCGATGCTAAATGTTGTATCTGAGCACTGGGTGCTTGGTGGAGACATTGGTGGTGGGGGAGTGCCAAGGTGCATGCTGGGGACAAAATCAAAGAAATCAAGGTTCTGTTTGGCCATTTTAGGATTAATAAGATTAGTTATTCAAGGGGAAATACCAATCATAGAATTACAGTTAATTGCAGTTTAGATTTCAGAGCTCGATGGAGAGGTGTGATGGGGATACAAATTTGATAGTCTCCCACACGGGGTTTTTAAAATCATGGAATATATCAAAACTGGCCAAAGAAAACACTGGAGATGGAGAACAGTGGAGCCTTGGAGGAACCCTGGAGCACTCTAGCTTCTCAAGTTTGGACCGAAGGGAAGGGATCGAAAAAGAGACAAGAGGAAGTGATTAGTGTATAAGGAAGAGAAACAGAAAAATGTGGAGTCACAAAAACTAAGGGTGTGTTTTAAGGAGGATTGAATGGCCACCAGTGTCTAATCTTGCCAAGAATTTGAGTAAGATGAACAAATATAAAAGTGCCTAGTAAATTTGGAAGCATGGTGGACTTTTGTGATGATGCCCAATAACCTTGACAAGAAGAATCAATTGTGTGAGAAAGGTAATGGGCTCAGAAGAGATGGCTTGGAGGGAATGAAGAGATGGCATGGCCAGTAAATAAGTCATTCAATATTTTTTTGCCATGCAAATGAGCAGAAAGGTACTCCAGAAACTAGAGGTGGACCATGGGCTCGATGGAGGTTGTGCAGGGTCAACAGGAATAGATGTCACTGGGACATAATTAAGAAGGTGTGTATGTTGATGGGAACAATTCAGTAGAGAGGGAGAAATTGATTACCAGGAAATCAACAAATACATGAGAAGTAGAAAAAAAGATGGGGTCTGGGGCATAAGTGGAGCAGAAGAGATCCAGGGGGGTGGCAGACTTGGTGAGGTAAGATAAAGTGGTTCTCTTTAGCTGCTTCATTTTCTCAGTCAAATGTGAGTTAACGTCATTAGCTGAGAGTATGTGTGTATATGTGTCTGGAGGTCTGAGGAGAGAGAATATATGAAGACTCCATTTTGGTAAGTAGGTGAGTGAATATATCCTGGAAGTATGTTTGGTTTGTTTAGAGACCTTTTGACTCTCTGGTTATGTTTTCCATTTAACTCTGGTTATGATTTTCAAATTTAGACCTGACAGTATGGTTCTGTGTTTTTTCCCTGATACCATTCAGCTTTAGAGAGAAGCATAGATTAGGGAGATAGTTGGTTTTAAACAAGGTTCGGATTTATCCAGAGGAACATAATAGAGGGAAAGTAGACAAGAGAGTTGAGTAGGTAGCAAGTGAGTGATTATAATGATAAACATGGGCTCTCAACAGGGTACCAACATGAGAAGTGATGGCTTGTAAAAAAAAAAAAAAAAAAAAGTGAGTCACTGGATTGGATGTATTATATTAATGAGGCTAAAGAATAGTAAAATGAGAGTATATGTAATAATATAATGCAATATAATATATGTGTATCTATCAATCATAAGAGCCCTGGAAGGATAAGCAGTGGTAGTAGAAGTTTCGAAGGTGGTGTGATTATTTGATGAAAAGGAAAAGGATGTGACCATGTGATGTGGCTGAAGTGTGGGGTACAAGAAAAGACCACAACGGGTGAGGCGTCCAGGGACTTGAGAAGTTGGGCTCTTGGATGGTTTAAACAGCAGGGTTGGTATTGATGTCTCCAAGAATGACAACTGGAGTTGGATATAAAGGGAAAAGTCAGGTGTTGACATTTTCAGGGAATGATGTTGAAGACCAGAATATTGATAGGGAACACCAAACAAACAATAACAACAGAAAAATGAGTTAGTCGATATTAAAGGTTGGGAGCACCAAGGAGCATTGACATGGAGATATAATAAAAGTAACCCACATTATATCAATGTGTAGGCTTGTTAAAGAATGATCAGCTTATTTTTAGTGTTTTCAAAATGATTTTAAAAATTAGAATTCTGCACTTAAAGAGGATCCTCCACCATGAAGAATTCTAACAGATGTCATTTCTAGGAGATGTCCTTGAATCATCATAATTTGCCATAAAATGATAAAGACATTCCATATTCCTAAGCTGTAAATACCTTAACGCGATAAACTCCAAAATTGGTAAGTTTGTTAAAATATTTGCTCTAATTATTTTACATTATATCCCTGCTTTCTGCTGATGGGAGGCAGTATTTTCCCCAATTAAAAAAAAACTAATATCAGTCTCTATGTTGTATACAAAGTATTGTTTCTTGATACAGTGTTGACCTTCCTCTGATTAAAGTTGGTGCCTTAGAAATAGGTCAGTGATTGCACGTAATGAATACTGTCTCCTGTATTATACAGTCAATATATCTGTTTCTCACTAAAGTAAGAAAGTGAATCCTGTTTAATGCAGTATTTTACTTGACTAGAAAGCTGCTTAGTATGTCAGTCTCATAAAAATCCAATCTCTTTGCAATAAGGAGCAGCTCTCCAATGTTGTAACAGCTACAGGGGGACAGTAAAGGATGGTACGATTATATTTTCTTACCGGGGGTGACCTCTAGTGTGAAGCAATGGCATTTTAGAATTCCTTGGGGTTTGAATTAACAACACTTTGCCAATTATGACAATTTTGCTATTTTTTTTTTCCCCCTCAAGATCACAGGTAATTTGTCTTGGTGGTGCTTTCTTGAGCTGTTATTTGATTTTTGAAGTCAAGAAATCTATTTGCATCTTTTTTTCTCTTACTCGCTTTCAGGTCCCCACCTAGAAGTCTTTACAATTTTATTTTTAATAGGCAAGAGATCTGTCCCGTATTGCTTACTTTGGCTTGTTTGATTTCATTTTCAAGCTCACAAGTGCCACATTTCAATAGATTCCTCTTCTTATGTATTCTTCCTATGCCACTTAAGTTATTGCCTCTCACTTGAAAGCCCACCCTTCTATACTCTATCTCTTTGTTTTGCTGCGGCTGGAACTCTGCAAGCCAGGCTTCTGTTTTGCCAGCTGCTACAATGTAGGCTCTGTCAATAGGGGGCGCTAGAGGGCCTGGACGAGGAGGAAGGCATATGCTCCTTCCTGTCTGCTTCCCATGCCTATGAGCATCTCCCCAGCAATGCCTCTTTTTCCTGGCAGCAGCAGTTCCTTCTTACAGATGCAGCCAAATCCATTTGGAAATGTTTTTTCAACACCAGCTCAACAGGAACCCCCTTTTCAGAATCTGACTGTCAGCTCCACGAGGTCCTTTTTTTAGGCTTCTAAGTTTCAATACTTTCAACTTCCTTTTGTTTCTCACAGGCCCTAGGGATGAGGTGCTTCTTTCAATCACCACTTCTTTGATACACTGGGATTCTCTTCTTATGTTTTTTTAGTTATCTAGTTACCACTTTATTCCTAGTCAAAATTGCTTATATTAAATTCTCTTTGCTAAAATAACTAGTATGGTTTCTAGTTCCTGATCTGGCTCTGACTGCTACTTTACCTCAGCTTTCCATTTCTTAATATACATGTAATAAAAAGCACACCTTAACTAATAGTCTCAAGTCCTTACTTTCAGCTTCATAGTTATGTTTAATGTCAGTAAGACATAGTTATGTCTTAGTAGGTAAGAATACAGGCTATTGAATAAGACAGATCTAGGTTGAATTTCTACTCTTTATAGCTGTTCAAACCTTTCTGAGCCTGTTTCCTTATTTGTAAAGGAAGATCATCTACCTCTGGGGTTTGTTGAAAGGATTTCAGGAGGTAAAGCACATCAGTCACTTACACAGTGCCTGGCATAAGAAAAACAATAAATCATAGTGGTTTAATTTTTTTTAATCGTTTTCTATATAATCTTAAAAAGACTGTAGTTTTCAAACTAAATAAAACAAGGCAAACAAATCCTAAGCAAACATACAAACAGAACAGAACAGCACAATTCCTGGCACCAGTGGGATGTAAGTTTGTATTTTTTATGAATGATTTTCACATTACTGATTAGAATTTAAAATAATGTTTACCTCATGACCCTCTCCCCTCCACCCCAATGTAAAGAAGGGAAAGTGCCAAAAAGAAGAATGGGTTAAAATTAAATTGACCACTAATAAAAAAAAAAAAAACACCGATCTAAAGTCTCTGCCTCCTTCTCTCTCTGTACACTCACACACACACATTTACATTCATATCGTCTTTCTTTTGTGTATAGAACACCAATCTTCTGTTTCTTATTCATCTTCCAAGTATGTGTTTAATCTCTAAAATGAGGAAGGTTGGAAGTTTTTTAACTGAATGCCTTGAGGAAAAGAAAGAATATTCAGAGAATCTGTTTCCAGGTTTCAAGCAGTGTGTAAGGGAAGACAGGGCAGGAATTAAGTGTAATACAAGGTTAAAAAATGATAATAGCTCTGAGAGAGGCACTCTCTAACTGTAGTTAGTAGTGCTGAATATGGAAATATTTCTTTAGCTGGAAGGTTAGGGATGGCTTCGTGGAGAAGACACCATTTGAGCTCCTCCATTGTGAATAGGAATTAGGTGGCCCTGGGTTGGGAAGGGCGGGGGAAAACCCAAGTATGGGAAAATTAAGCAGATTAGGAAGTATTTGGATGGCTCAAGAATTGCACATAGTTCCATTTGACTACTGTTAATGGTGCACAAAGTTCAACAGCTGGATCGTTAGTGCAAGGCTGGCTCCCAGAGGGTCTTTGATGTCAGGCAGAACAACCTGGACTTTAATACAAAAGCATTAGGAGGGTTTCAAAAGGTTTTGACGAAAAAAGAAAAATCAGAGCCACTCTAAAGAAAGGCAGTCTGATAGTATTGGAGAAATTTGGTTGGAAAAGGCAGATGCTGGTATCTAACAGTCATTTGGATCATATTGTAAAGGGCTGGTGAGAGGTACAGAAGGCTTCCCCTTGGTAGTAGGAAAGGAAAGGAGACCCAAGTATGGCATTAATGTACTAAATTTACAGAACTTGTCAACTGGAAGAATTTGAGCAGCTGGGGGAAGGGAGAAACCAAACTCCTGTGGAAGTTTTGAGCTGGGTTAGCCATAGGGATAAAAGTTGCACTGACAGAAATATAGAACATGGAGGAAGAACAGGAGATTCTTTCAGCGGGAAGCTGGGCTTGATGAATTAAAGTGTCTATAGGACATTAAGGAAGAATTGTCTTACTTGCTTTGGAATGTAAGACTGTAGACTGGGAGGGAAGTCAGGGGTTGAGGTGCAGATTTGGGTGTCTCTGAAATATAAGTGGTAGGTGAGTCACATAATTGGATGAGATTGACAAAGGAGGGAACATAGAGAGAAGAGAGACAAGGACAGATCCAAGTACACCGGCATTTAGAGCAGGGATTGACACACTACAGCCTGTGGGTCATATGTAGCTTACCTCCTTTTTGTGTAAATAAAGTTTTATTGGAACACAGCCGTGCTCTTGTATTTACATACTGTCAGTGCTGCATTTGCACTACAAGGACAGAGTCCAGTAGTTGTGAAAGCAGACACTGAGTGGCCCTCAATGTCTAAAATATTTCCTATCTACTCTTTACAGGAAACATTGACTAACCTCTGATTTAGACAGTGGGGAAAGGAAGGAATTAGAATCCAGAGAAAGACTAGTCAAATATTAGAAGTTAAAAAAAAAAAATGATGTGTCAAGAAAGGCAAAGACGAGTTCTGAGGGAAAACTGAAGGAATCAACAATATCAAATCCAGTAACAGCATTTCCCGAAATATATGCAGAGAAAATGAGTTATCGGTATTTGAAGAGATATTGATATCCTTAGCCTATCCCAGGCCAGGGTGGGCCTGGGGTGACCAGAGTCTTCAGGATTTCAAGTGGGGTTGCCAGGTTTAGCAAATAATAATACATGACACCCAATTAAATTTGAATTTCATATAAAAAACAAATATATATTTTTAGTACAAGTAAGTTCCCTGCAATGTTTGGGACATGGTTTTTCTTAAAAAGTGATTTGTTCTTCATCTGAAATTGAAATTTAACTGGGTGTCCTGCATTTTTTCTGGCAAACTGAGCTCGAGCAACCTCATCCAGGGCTTGCAGGGGACTGCCTGGCGAGGGGGTCTGATCGTTAATCCAGTAGTCAAAACAGGTAGCAAAGGTGGTGGGCATAACTGGGCATTTGACATTCTACTGGGAATCTCTGACCACTGCTAAGAAGGGGCCTTATCGTCGAGCAGCTGTCTCACGTGCCATGTCTGAGTTGCTGAAAGGGTTCATGTTCTATGAGCCTAAAGAGGGCGCAGCAGGTCAGGGGTGGGGTCTTCTGACTAGTGTAGCTATCAGGGTCCGCCCTGAACCTCTGATTTCACACCAAAGACTTTTATCCTTCGTGCAACTGCTGTTTACTTTTAGTAATGCTGAATTGAGCTAATGATGACAGCTCCAACAATATGTGTGCAGTCTATAAGAGCTTCACCATTATTTTCAATTGTTTAGAAAGAATTATTTGATTGGATACAAAATATTTCATAAGCTATTTCAATATTACTTACAGGAATGAAAGAAAAGGAAAAGGTACTCCTTTTTTAAAATTAATTAATTAATTTTTGGTTGCGTTGGGTCTTCATTGCTGCACACGGGCTTTCTCTAGTTGTGGCGAGCGGGGGTTTTTCTTTGTTGCGGTGCATGGGCTTCTCATTGTGGTGGCTTCTCTTGTTGCAGAGCAGGGGCTCTAGGCGCATGGGCTTCAGTAGTTGTGGCATTCCGGCTCAGTAGTTGTGGTTCGCGGGCTCCAGAGCGCAGGCTCAGTAGTTGTGGCACACGGGCTTAGTTGCCCCGTGGCACGTGGGATCTTCCGGGTCCAGGGCTCGAACCTGTGTCCCCTGCAATGGCACGCAATTCTTAACCACTGTGCCACCAGGGAAGTCCCATACTCTTTTTTTAAAAAACAGATTTTTCAACCATTGCACATTTTTGGATGGTGGTAAAATTTGGTTTAAAAAATTTTATTCCCGTATATGAACAAAGTTTCTTGTAGATGGGGATCCACAAGTATTTGAAGGGCTAATTATTAAAGTCTGATAAAAAATTACAAGTAGCCATCTCAAGCAAAAATCATGATAGAAAAGTTGAAATCAAAAAGGTGAAATAAGGAAATCAAACTCAAGTTTCTTAATTAAACATATTGAAAAGATTGTTTGGAAGTTTCATGCAAGTCAGTTTTGAATACTGTTGCAGGTTTGGTTCCTCAGAAACAGTCGCAGAAATGGAGTTTGGGGGCAGGGTATTTATTAGGGATCCACCCCTGTGGAGAGAAGTGGGTGGAGGCGGGATTGGACAGAGGAGATTGTATTATGGTGAATTCAGAGTCTGGGCCAAGGTCCCTCTTCCCCCACAGGCAGCTCTGGAGTGTTCAAGGCCCCACAGAGTTGTTCCCTGTTGGGCCAATATGGTTGGGTCCTTAGACTCTTGCCTGATTGGTTACTCCATATGGGCTGTCCCACAACAGGTGAGTTCTTGGGCAAGGTAAGGCGATCCCTGTAGGGCTGAGGGATCGGAATGTGCATTCCCTGCCCCTACAAACACTACATTGAAACTCTGTTTTATTTTTACTTTCGAATTATTTGATATAAAGAAAACATAATGAATTTTTTTCACCATATCTATATAGAGGGTCCTAAATCACCTGCCATTTATTCAGTGTGCTGTATAAACATAATCATTTCCTAGGTGTGCCAGTGATACATACATAGCACTGTGGGCTACAGCAGTTGAGAAGGAAAGACCATGAATCATCTTAGTTTTTATCCTTTCAGTGTCTTGCTAGAAGTAGATATGACTTGGAGTGCATACATTTGATCTCATAGAAATATGAATATCAAAGGACCCTTGCTGTTTGTTTTGGTGATATTCTGATACTTAAAAGCCGCTAGTGACACGTATATTCATGGCTTCCTCTTACTTCGGTGGTTCTTGGCAGTAGCAAAAAGTGTTAAAAACAGTTGAGTTTCAAATGAAAGCAACAGGTTTCCAGCATTACTCTTACTTGGCTGCAACTTTTACTGGGTTTATGTAACTCTGACCTGCTATTATTCAAAGCATTTTTCTCATCACCTGTGTTTTAGAATCTGACACCTGGATATTGAAAAGTGTCAGTTGTCTTAAGATCGTAAATCATTATTTTCTAAACGTGGGTAAGTATCAAAATTACCTTGGTGTGTGTGTGTATGTGTGACCTGTTAAACGGTTGGAACCTGTTCGAAGAAGGTCATAAGTGACAATCATAGAACATTTACTTCCCCATCCCCTCCCCCTCCCCAGATTTATTAAATTAGAATCTCCAGGATGAAACTTGTATTTTTATCAAATGCCCAGATTTGGAAAACGCTGACCTAGTGTGGCATTTAAAGTTTTTTATAGTCTTTCTTATCCTGTGCATCCGGCCAGATTTCCCACTGTTTACCTTTAATGCATTCCTTACTAGCAAATAGAGCTGCTCACCACACAGAGCACTTGGGGGCTGAGCTGGGACTTGGGCAGAGGGCATCCCTCTATGAGACAGGCAGGAGGAAAGGGCATCTCACTTTGGTCATCCTCCCAGCCTCTCAGGTCCTGGAGAGTTCTGCATAGGGCAAGCTGATGTTTCTAGTTTATTGAGTCCCATGACTCGTGTGTTTCCAGGTGGTGGTTCTTTTTAGGGTGTTTATTTTTATTTTTAATAAAGAATTCTGTTTCTTAGTCCTGGGTTTGAGGACTGTTAACAAACTGATTCATGCTCTTTTGTTTGTTCTTTATCTGCTATTCTTAGCTCATTTCAGCACTTTGCTAACTTTTGAAGTTTCCTGCATCTAGTATCTTCCTATATTTTCTGAAAATTGTATTTATGTTATCTTCTAATTCTTGTCCCTAATATTTTATCCTATTAACTCTCATTAGCTTCTTTGTTTTTTATTTTGCCAGTTTTACCTTTTATCATTTATATTAATTGCTCATTTTATTATTTATAATTCAAAACCTCTTCTATTCCTAACTTCTTACTTTGAAATCTAGGTTTATTTTTATGAATTTATATTGTCCTTACTGTGAACTTACTTTGAATTTTATTATCTATGTTATCTTAAACATACTTAATTTCTGTTAAGATCATTTTTTATATTCATGCTTTACGTTTAAAATTATTTATTGTTTTTAAAGACTTTCTTGATTGTTCGGCATTTATATTTATATTTAAATTTAAAATATTTATTGTTTTTAAAGGCTTTGTTACTTGTTTTTTGTTAATGTTAATGAAAATTTATATTTCCTCTTTTACTGCATAATTTTTATCCATGCATACTTTAAAAATACCTATTATGTACTTTTTTTTTTAACATCTTTATTGGAGTATAATTGCTTTACAATGGTGTGTTAGTTTCTGCTGTATAACAAGGTGAATTAGCTATACATATACATATATCCCCATATCTCCTCCCTCTTGTGTCTCCCTCCCACCCTCCCTATCCCACCCCTCTAGGTGGTCACAAGGCACCAAGCTGATCTCCCTGTGCTATGTGGCTGCTTCCCACTAGCTATCTATTTTATATTTGGTAGTGTATATATGTCCATGCCACTCTCTCACTTCGTCCCGGCTTACCCTTCCCCCTCCCCAAGTCTTCAAGTCCATTCTCTATGTCTGCATCTTTATTCCTGTCCTGCCCCTAGGTTCTTCAGAACCATTTTTTTTTTTTTTTAGATTCCATATGTATGTGTTAGCATACGGTATTTGTTTTTCTCTTTCTGACTTACTTCACTCTGTATGACAGACTCTAGGTCCATCCACCTCACTCCAAATAACTCCATTTCATTTCTTTTTATGGCTGAGTAATATTCCGTGGTATATATGTGCCACATCTTCTTTATCCATTCATCTGTTGATGGACACTTAGGTTGCTTCCATGTCCTGACTATTGTAAATAGAGCTGCAGTGAACATTGTGGTACATGACTCTATTATGTACTTTTAATAACAACTTCCATTAGATTTTTGTAGTTGTTGTTTTAGGTTAGTCCTTGATTTTTGTATAATGGATGGCAAGAATGGATGCAGCAGAGGGGAAGCTCATCATAAGCAGGGGAAGCCCTGTTCACCGCCCCCTACACACATTTAATCGCAGATTGTAAGAAGATATATATGAGAAGCCTTCCAACATCAATAATGATTTTATCTGGAGAAAAGCATACTTGTTCCATGAGAATATTTCTTTTGACATCATGCACTATCCAGTCCTAATATGCTTGTTATATAATCCATTCTATAGCTGTTAGGTTTGTACTCTTTACATCACTCCACTTTTCTTAGAGACAGTCTTAAGACTGCTCATTTGGCTGATTAAACTGTGAGTCCTACCCTAGTGTGTTTAACTTGAACCCCAAAGTCAGTAGACACCTCCACTTTTTAGGACTGGTATAATATGTGCTATATTCTTGACTCTGGGTGAGGGCGATTTGCCAGATATGGGGAAACATGCCAAAGAGACATCATGCCAAACACCTCCAATGGTTAAGATATTTTAAATTTATTTATTTTTAAAGATTTTTTTTTTTCTGATGTGGACCACTTTTTAAAGCCTTTACTGAATTTGTTACAATATTGCTTCTGTTTTATGTTTTCTTGTTTTTTGGCTGCGAGGCATGTGGGATCTTAGCTCCCTGACCAGGGACCGAACCCGCACCCCCTGCGCTGGAAGGCAAAGTCCTAACCATTGGACCGCCAGGGAAGTCCCGGTTAAGATTTTAGATTAGCCAGTGTTTCATTGTTTTAGAGCTGGCAAATGCCTTGAAGTGGACCTAAGTTTCCTCTCTGGGATGTTGCTAGAGGGAGTATAAAAGCCTAAGCTTTTCTGATGGGTTTAATATCCAGTCTGCAGAAGAAATGCATTTTATTTCTTTAATATTTGAAATATTTTTCGTCTCCTTAATTTTAAGCAACAAACCAAAAGCTTTGAACAGGTTGTAGTGGATTGGCTGCCCAGTGTGGGTTGTGTGAAGAGGACCTGGTTTTCCCAGTTCTGCCTCAGTTAGCTTCAGGTTTGGTGTGATTTGCTTAAACATATTTATCTTTATTGAGGCACATGCTTTCTGCTTGGATATCAGTTTTCATTTTGAAAATCTTCTTTAACTTGGATTTACTCAAAGCATAGTAATTATTCCTAGGGACCCGTAGCCGAGATGGAAAATAAAATTGCTAGAAATCTTTGTGGAAT
Source organism: Eubalaena glacialis (assembly GCF_028564815.1). Taxonomy (NCBI): domain Eukaryota; kingdom Metazoa; phylum Chordata; class Mammalia; order Artiodactyla; family Balaenidae; genus Eubalaena; species Eubalaena glacialis. Next base: position 40,349,821 of record NC_083724.1, read on the forward strand.
GATTGAGAAGTGGCATGGTTGGCTTTCTGTAGACCAGGGCTCAGCAAACTGTTGCTGTAAAGGGTCAGATAGTAAACATTTTAATTTTTGAAGGCCATGAAGTCTATTGCAATTATTTAACTCTGCCCTTAAAGCAGACAAGCAGTCATAGACAGGCAATATGTAAATGAATGGGTACTTCTGTGTTCCAGTGTAACTATTTACAAAAGCAAAGGTGGATTAGGCCTGCTGGTTTTATTTTGCTTAGGCACAGTTTGCTGACCCCTGATGTAGACCATTGCTTTAGGTAAAGATGTGTCACCTAGTTAGAAACTTTTGCACAACTCTGAAGGATTAAGGACGGCTACAGATTTTTGCTACTTCTGCCATTGAGAGATGGGGACTAATTCTCCTCCTCTTGAATCTAGGCTGGGCTTAATGACTTACTTGTCCACTAGAAGGAGGCGGAAGTGAAATTTTGTGTCTTTTGAAGTTAGTTCTTAAGAAGCTTTGCAGTTTCCACCTGGGCTTCTGGGAACATTCTGTAAGCCCCAAGCTACCATGTAAGAAACCCATCCATTGTAATTCCATGGTATATTCAAAGTCATTTCTTCGCTTTGTTCAAATCTCTGCTCAAAAATTGTCTTTTCAGGGACTTCCCTGGTGGTGCGGTGGTTAAGAATCCACCTGCCAATGCAGGGGGTGTGGGTTCGAGCCCTGGTCCAGGAAGATCCCACATGCCGCGGAGCAGCTAAGCCCATGTGCCACAACTACTGAGCCTGTGCTCTAGAGCCTGCAAGCCACAACTACTGAGCCCGCATGCCACAACTACTGAAGCCCGCACGCCTAGAGCCCGTGCTCTGCAACAAGAGAAGCCACTGCAATGAGAAGCCCGTGCACCGTAGAGTAGCCCCCGCTTGCCGCAACTAGAGAAAGCCTCCGTGCAGTAACAAAGACCCAACGCAGCCAAAAATAAAATAAATTAATTAATTTAAAAAAATTGCCTTTTCAGAAAGGGGTTCTTTGACCATTCTTTGACCAATGTTATCTAAAATAGGGTAGGGAAGGGGAAAAAACTTCTCCTCTACTCTCCTCAGTTCTCCAGCTGGGGCCATGCAAATTAGACTGACAAAAGACAGATTAACAGGAGAAAAGGTATGCAAACTTTACTTGATGTTAATTTTTTACTTGACATGTTGGCCTACCTGGAAATGAAATGAAGACCAAAGAAGCAGTTAGGCCTGAGGGCTTATATACAATACCATTTTTTTTAGACTTTTAAAAAAATATATTTTTATTATTTATTTATTTATTTAGTCTGCACTGGGTCTTAGTTGCAGCACGCAGAGATCTTCGTTGTGTCATGTGAACTTCTTAGTTGCGGCACGTGGATTCTTAGTTGTGGCACGTGGGCTTCTTAGTTGCAGCATGTATGCAGGATCTAGTTCCCTGACCAGGGATCGAAACTGGGCCCCCCTGCATTGGGAGCGTGGAGTCTTACCCATTGGACCACCAGGGAAGTCCCTACAATACCATTTTTAACAAAGAGAAGTAAATTGTGGAAATGTGACAAGACAAAGGAAAAGGGTTTCAGGCTTCCAAGTGTGGCAAACTATGGGAAGGTAAGTATGTGGGGGAAACTGATGGAAGATAAGGGTCATTTTAGTGTGGTTTGTTTGTGCATGTCTATCTTGGTGCCAACTTTCTGTCTTCTTCGTGGTCGTAAAACTTTCCTGGGAGAGGGGATTTATGGCAGTCCTCATTTCTCAGAAGTTTCTGCTTTTAGTCAGATAAGGGAAACTCCAGGAAGACTCCTTTCTGTATCTCTTGATTCTCAGTTGCCTTCAACTCAAAATAATCTATATGTAAAGGTGCCATATTTGGGGGTAGCATATTCTGATCCCCTTCACTAGTAGTCTTCTTTCTTTTTTCCTGCTTTCTATTTTTTCACAGCATTACAGATTTATTTTTTTATGTGTTTATTTTTCTTTATTGAGTCTCTCATACTAGCTTGTAAACTCCACGAAGGCAGAGATTTGTTTTTTTCCTACTAGCCTGGCACATGTGAGGTACTCAATAAACCTTTATTTTTAAATGCATAAATCTTCTAATTCTTGTTTTATTAATTTCATGTGTATTTATTTGAATTACCTCTAGTATTTTAGATAATGAGTTGATGTATGAATAACAAATAAATGAATTTACAACTTTCTTCTATTAAGTATCTCTTATTTCTCTGTTGCAGACATTTTTGCAAGGTAGGAGTATTTTCCCTTCTCTTCCTGTCACCTCTGTTTCTGGACCTCTAAATGCTTATCACTAGAGTGAATACCACCTCCTCCTTGAACTTGACTCTGATTCATTTCAAGAATCCTTTACATCTTTCCCTTGTGCTCTCAGGAAACATTCCCCCCCACACCCCGGAGCCATGGAAAAATCTCATTTATATCCCACTTTCTAAAAAATCTGTGTTAAAATCATTTATCAACACCTCTTATTTCCCTTACTGCAGTAATATATGACTTGAAGGTAAAAACCTATATCTATGGGAAGGTTTTACAGCCATGAAGGAGATGGAAAGTTGGCACCAAGATAGACATGCACAAACAAACCTTACCAAAATGACCCTTATCTTCCAACAGTTTCCCCCATATACGTACCTTCCCATAGTTTGCCACCCTTGGAAGCCTGAAACCCTTTTCATTTTGTCTTGTCTCATTTCCACAATTTATCTGTGTGTGTGTGTGTGTGTGTGTGTATGAAAACTGGAAAAAATGCAGGCATGTATTAATAAATGCAAAACAGAGTCTTGAAAATAGGCCGAAAATTTGTTGGCTTTACTTTACTGTATTACTTTATTACTTTATTTCTTGTTGCCTCTAAATTTCTTCCTTTCTGGTACTCCAAGATATGAAAATCATCTTGCAAGAAATAGAGTAAAAAATATTTCAGTGAAATATTTATGCAAATTAGGCCAAAGAATAAAGGGTTAAAAAAAAAATCCTAACATCCTCATTTACTTTCTTATCTACTCTGATATTTTGTGGACCTGCTGGTTGATTTCTGATAGATTCATCCTGATTTTTTTTTTTTTTGGTCAAACTCAAATAGTTTTTATTTTATGAGCATATGGAATGGCGCGCTCGCACTGTAGATATTCATTCCACAACCTTACCATGGCACAGATATTTTCTGCTATAAGATTATGTTCTACAGAGGATCTGATTGTTAAAAATTTTTTGTAGATCTATGCTAAATCTGGGGAAAGTGTAAATCATTATCAAAAATTAATTTCGTCCTTTGTGTGAAAAAAATTTGAAATCATTATAATTCCAATGGTGTTGTGTTATCAGTGTCAATAGAAAAATCATTATTGAGATTACTTTAAATTCATTAACAAAAGGAATTTTATTATGAAGGTAGTCTGGTCTTAGCCATATTGAAAATAATGTACCCATGCTTTTATTCTCTAATTAGGGTTTTAACCACCAATTCAGGCAGGTTGGAGAAAGCAATATCAAGAAAAGAAAGAGGGGATAAAAACTTAATATTAATCTCTGAGCCAAAATATTAAAAATAATCTGAAATAAATGAGGTTTTGAACCTTCTGAAATTAAACTAAAACATAATGTTAAAATCATTTATATTGTGCAACTTTTTGAGCCTGAATTCCATTTGTACTCTCCTGACAGCATGGATGTATAGCTAGGAGTGAGAGAACTAAGGTGTCACCCACAGGAGAATTCTGGGACCATGGATACGGGAGCATGTGGTCTTTTACTGACAATGTTTTATGCTGAATTCAGAATTTACCAGGGCTGGAAAACAACAGATACTGTCCATGGACTTCCTTATTGGGAACTTTATAGCAATGGTCATTCATTGTCAGTCAGACAGTCCACAAGTATTATTTAGCCTTCATTTGCCTGAGGAACTCCATGCTTGATAGGATACTTCAGGCTGCTTGAGTACAAAAGGAATTGAAGTAGTTAGTTCCTTGAGGAGTTTACAGTCTACTTAAGGACCTAGAAACTAATGAAAAACTCTGGGGACGGTGATGGGTTAAGGAAAAGCCCAAAAGACCCTAGAGATGAGGTGACATTTAAACCAAAGAACAGGAGGAAGTAATCAATTGGGGCAGGTGGAGAAGGGGAGGAAAAATATTTTAGGTTAAAGGTCTGGTACTTAGTAAAGCATAGGAAGTAAATATGTATTATTTGTATCCCACTGTATTTCACATTGCGTTGGACAATGCTCCTAGGAACAACCGTAATATGGTAATTGTTTTTTGGAAAACCTAAAGAATTAGTGAAAATTAAAATGTGGATAAAATAATAGATGAATGCAAGTTTGAGGTTAGAACAAAGAAAGCTGCCAAGTGCAAGGCAACCTCTGTTCGTAGGGAGATCAGCCAACTCTCCAGAAATAAGCCAAAAAAACCCCAAAAAACCCAGAAAAAGAAAAGAGGCTTTGAGTGGTTGCAGTAGTTGTCAGAAAAGCACGGCACTAAAGTCTCTCCATTTCACATCTTGTGAAAACCTTCCACATATGTTCTGTATGATATGATAGCCACTTGCCACATGTGACTATTGAGTACTGAAACTGTGACTAGTCTGGGTGAGTCATCATGTAAAACACACACGGTTTTGAAGACTATGGAAAAATGACTGAAAAATATCTCATTAAAAGTTTTATAATGATTATATGTTGAAATGATAGCATTTTGGATATATTGGGTTAAATTATTAAAATTAATTTCTACTGTTTCCTTTTACTTTTTTAAGTAGCTAGTAGAAAATTTAAAATTCCATATTTGGCTCACATCGTATCTTTACTGGACAGTACTGCTTCAGACTCTCTTATGACCTATTTTATCCTTATTCTTCACACAAATCTAACATGTTCATACATATTTAAAAATTGCCCAGCAATTAGAATCATCAAAAAAAGAAGGTGGTATTGGGATAAGTATAGTGTTGGGGGTCTGGTAGAGACTTCCATGTTGATAGTAGTGATAATTTATTGTTCTTGAGAAGTTTATAATCAGTCAATGAGATGAAACCTGAAGATTTGAGGGCACTGTATTATTTAGCTACTGCTACAATAAAGTTGCGTTAACAACCCCCAATCGAATGGCTTCTAAATATAATCATTTATTTTTAACTTACCCTTCTGCATGTTGGTTTGGGTTCAGCTGACCTAAGCCATGTTTGGCTCCAAGGTGCTGGTTGGGTAAAGGTTTGCTCCTTGTTTATCTCGTCCTCACTGTATCAGTGGCTACCTGGATCTTTCTCTTTACAGAGGACAAGTGAACAGGTTGCGCTGCCCTAGTCCGTTTCAAACCTCTGCTTGCAGAATTCTGCTAATATCCCACTAGCCAAAGAAGATCATGTGGTGACATTGGAAGTCACAGGGTGGGAAGTACCTCCTCCACCGTGAGGCCATGGCAGGGACATGTGTGCATATCCTCTAGTGAAGACTTGAGACAAAGAATATAATCTACCTTAAGCACCTACACAGCAATACACAAACAGGCAGCTGATACTTGGGCAGTGAAAGAGAAAATAGAAAATCATTAAAAAACAGACACCAAAGCAAACCAAGAAGACAATTCTAGAGCAATTTGGTATAAACATAAATAGTTCTGAATACCTCAGGAGCATCTGAAACCTTACAATAATACTTTCTGTTTTTATTGATAGTCATTTAAATGTTTTAATAGGCCCAGCACAGGAATGGATCATCTGACCAAGACCTAATCAATCACTATATCATGTCCTCTAGTTATCTTTTTTTTTTTTTTTTAATGATATAAGCACTGTCTTTATAGTCTTAGTGAGCATTTCTGGGAAGAAAACATATTGCTCTGCTTTTCAGATGAACACACTATAGCCTCAGAGGAATTAAGAAACATGGTCAGGGTCACAAAGCCACAAGAAGTTCCAGAATGCCACTCAGGTCTGTATGGCTCTGAATCCTGTAGTCTTTGTTTTCCAGCATTGTTTCTATGAAAATGAAGAAGTTAAGTAGTCAGAGCTAATCTATATTGTCATATTAATCGGTGTTCCTAGTGATGACCTTGTTTTTAGGAAAAGATTAAATTATATTTTCTATGGGTAAAGCATACTTTGGAAAGATTTTTGAAGGGAATCAGGCTGTGCCATGCCAAACAGACCACTTTGGCATATGGATTATTTGTGCTGAAGACAATTGAGAATCAACAGATGCAGGAAGAGTTCTCTGCCCTCCCCTTTTCTGCCTAAAAACAGAACATAAATTTCCCTTTGTGAAAGTGTTCTTCCCCTGTACCAAGAAAAGGAGCATGACTCTTATCACAGAGGCAGATAGTCAGCACTGAGATGAGTATGCATAAACAAACTTCACTAAAATAACCCTACCTTCCATTAGTTTCCCCCATATATTTTCTAGCCACTTTCCCACGATACATCATCGTCTGAAGCCCAAACCCCCTTTCCTTTGTTAGAATGGTATATAAGCTTCTGAGTTTAGCGACTTTGAGTTTCACTTCTTTTCTGGGGACTCCTGTACATATAGTACATTAATAAAAATTGTGTGCCTTTTCTCTTGTTAATCTCTCTTTTCTTTTTTTTTAAATGTTTCCATGTTTTACTTATACTCAAACCAGAATTATAATTTTATTTCCCTGGCTTTAATGGAAGCAAACTCATGAATAATATTTTCAAAACCTGCTTCTTTGCTTAGTTCATTTTCTATTGATAGATTGAATGTTTGACAATTTCTCTTGACCAAGTGATATTCTTAAGTAATTTTTAAATAACTGCAGCTTACTGAGACTTCTATTGCAGGATGCCACCATAACTAGTATAGCTAAAAATTTTTTCAAGACTATTCCCAAATTTGGATACGATTCCACTAAGCAAAATTTGTGAATCAATTTTAGAAGATCCAAACAGTGCTGATTTTATATTACAAAGCATCAGTGTTGCATGTTTCTTAAAACCGTCAGTTGGAATTTCTATATGACTTAAAATTTCAGAATATGTAACAGGCAAGTCAGTGGCTGCTTTTGACAAATCAGATGTATTCATAGAACGTAACTTTTCTCCAGTTAAAAATTCAAAATCCGAAGACTCTTTAAATTTTTATACCTCCATTTCAAACATGAAATTAGGACACCTATAATCTGCTTAGTTTCTATTTGATATGCACTTTCCCATAATAATTGATATTCCCATTAGGTGGTTTGTATATTTCCAATTTCTCTCTCTCCTTTTGTTGGTCTGAAAATGTATTTACTTTCCTTCATTTTTTTTTTTTTAACATCTTTATTGGAGTATAATTGCTTTACAATGGTGTGTTAGTTTCTGCTTTATAACAAAGCGAATCAGCTATACACATACACATATCCCCATATCTCTTCCCTCTTGTGTCTCCCTCCCTCCCACCCTCCCTATCCCACCCCTCTAGGTGGTCACAAAGCACTGAGCTGATCTCCCTGTGCTATGCGGCTGCTTTCCACTAGCTATCTATTTTACATTTGGTAGTGTATATATGTCCATGCCACTCTCTCACTTTGTCCCAGCTTACCCTTCCCCCTCCCCCTCCCCATATCCTTAAGTCCATTCTCTCGTAGGTCTGCGTCTTTATTCCCGTCTTGCCCCTAGGTTCTTCATGACCATTTATTTTGTTTGTTTTTTAGATTCCATATATATGTGTTAGCATATGGTATTTGTTTTTCTCTTTCTGACTTACTTCACTCTGTATGACAGACTCTAGGTCCATCCACCTCAGTACAGATAACTCAATTTCGTTTCTTTTCATGGCTGAATCTCTCTTTTCTTAGTCTAATTCACAGGTCCCCAGTCAGTGAACATAAGAGAGTAGTGCCACAGTTTTTCCTCCCCGGCATTTTCTTCTCAAGAAGTTAAAATAACATTCAGTTTTATTTCTGCTTAAAAGAATAAGATTTGACATAATTTGTGTATTCCTTTGGGGTCCTTTTTCCCTTGGTATAGCACAGAAACGATTTTTCTAATTGTTTAATGAAAAAATTAATTTAGAAATTTCAGTTCTATGACCTCCCATCTCCCAGGTCACCATAAAAATGAGTTGTCTATAAAACTGTGTAGGTGTTGAGTAAAGTAGCTATGGTAGGTATTAATTAGTAAAGAGATTCTGGGAGGAGATGAGTTTTTTGTTTATTTGAGAGTTTGTTTTCCTAGAGAGAAAGGACAGGGACTGATAGGGAGGAAGAAGAAGGAATATCTTGTTTATAGAAATATGTAAGTGGGAAGTGAGTTCTGTTTGGAGATTTCAAGATCACCTATTTCGAGCAAGGAACCCTGTTTTGGATTTTTGAGACAAGAATTAGTGAAATGGTAGAGGCATAACCTTAACTCCCATTTACCTTGAGATGGCCCAAATTTGGATCACTCTTAAAGCATTTTGGGATTCCCTAAGGATCTGATGGACTTCAGGTTCTTTATCATGTGGTATTAGAATAAAGACAGGCAGTGCCTTTACTTCCTTGGCTTGTGACAGGAGTAATATGGAAACATTTCCAGGCACTAGAAGGTGGGAACTCATGAAAAAACAACAGGCCTTGTGCATCTCCTTCCATTCCCACTAAGGTGTTATAGACATGCTGAGCTCCATTTCTGAGATCCGGGAAAAATGGCTCTGTTCCCCCTTGTTTTTCTTTCTTCCTCTGTTTTTGTCTACTTATGACCCAGTACCATGAAGGAAATGAGGCACTGTACTCTTACAGAATAAGATGAGATGAAGTTGGGCCATGAAGGAGGAAGTATGCCCTCCCCTGCCAGAGGTCACCCGTAGCTCTCCATGCATCTATCGACTTTTCCTAGAAATATGCCACCTGCTGCCCCCCACTTCTTACTGTATTCATTTTTATCAGACTGCTCTTCTTTTCTCCCTATTTCTCTTTTTAAAGATAGAGCCAGTGTTTTTCTCTGGTGATGCATATAGGGTCAAAGATGTGAAATCTTAAAACCAAAAAAGGTATATATATATATTTTTGGTTTTAAACCCAATGTAACTGTGGAAATGCCTGCTTTTTCAAAATGAATAAGGGAATAATAGGAACGGAAACCCAGGCAACAACATAGGGTCAGAGTTTGGTTAAGCATTGTGTTTTTAAAGGAATAGTGAGCTGTTGTTGACTGAGTTTCTAGAGCCATTGGGTCCTTCAGGGACTTGCCTCTGGATACTCTGAATTTTTAGTTTAGCACATTTTTTGTACTGTTGTTTAGTTATTGTAGAAATGATGGCTGAAGGGAAAGAAAGGAGATTAGATGTGAAAACCTGACTGAATGTGACTGACACAGAAAAAGCAGCTCCTCTAAGCAGATGTTTTCATGCCAGCATCTCAAACTTGCTCTCGTACAGATGCTTTATTTTTGAACTGCCGACCAATTTATTTATTTTTGTGACTTGCGTCCAATAAAGTTCACTTTTTTGATGATATAGATCTATGAGTTTTAACAAATGCAGAGTTGTAAAAGTATCACCATGAAATAGATACAGAACTGTTTCTTCACCCCTAAAATTCTTTTGTGCTATTTTCTTGGTAATCAACCCTTTCTCCACCCCCTGCCACTGATCTCTTTTCTCTCCCTGTAGTATTGCCTTTTCCAAAATGTCATACAAACATAATTGTAAAGTATGTACCATTTTGAATTTAGCTTCCTTCACTTAACATAATACATTCATGCTTCACCCATTTGTTGCATACATCAGTAGTTCATTTTAAAAAAAATTTTTATTGGAGTATAGTTGATTTACAATGTTGTGTTAGTTTCTGCTGTACAGCAAAGTGAATCAGTTATACGTATACAAATATCCACTCATTTTTAGATTCTTTTCCCATATAGGTCATTACAGAGTATTGAGCAGAGTTCCCTGTGCTGTACAGTAGGTCCTTATTAGTTATCTATTTTATATATGGTAGTGTGTATATGTCAATCCCAATCTCCCAATTTATTCCTCTCATTATTTTTTGATGGGTAGTATTCCATTGAGTTCCATACTATCCAGTTAATTTATTCATTTGCCAGTTGAAGAACATTCAGGATGTTTTCAGTGTTTGCAATTATGATTAAACCTGCCATAAACATTTGCATACAGGTTTTTCTGTATCAGTTTTCATTTTTCTTCAGTAAAATATCTGAAAGTGGGATTGCTAGGTTATTAGATTTCTCTTGCTGTAACTAATTACTACAAATTTAGTCACTTAAAACAACATAATGACATAGATTTATTCTCTTACAGTTCTGGAGATCAGAAGTCTAGACTGGGTTGGCAGGGCTGTGTTTCTTCCAGAGACTCTAGGGAAGAATCCACTTCCTTGCCTGTTCCAGCTTCTAGAAGCCAACCATCTTCCTTAGCCAGTGGTCCTGCATCATTCTGACTTCTGCTTCTGTGGTCACATCTCCTTCTGTGACTCTGTCCTTGCCTCCCTTATAATTACAGTGGACCCACGTGGATAATCTCCCCATCTCAAGATCCTTAACTTAATCACACCTTCAAGTTTCCTTCAAAGTCCTCTTTTACCAGATAAGGTAATATACTCACAGGTTCTGGGGATTTGGATGTGGATGTCTTTGGAGTGGGGCGGGGGTGGGGCATTATCCTGCCTACCAAAACTGGGACATATAACAAGTGTATATTTAACTTTATAAGAAATTGCCAAAATGATGCTTTCAAAAGTATTATCATGCTGTAAAGTTTTGCTAATATTTCCAGTTGGGTTAATAATATAGTGAGCTTGTTAATCAGGGTATGTTTCTGCGTCTGTTTGAATTTTTCTGCTGTATGTCAGAGAAAACCTAACACAGATTGGCTTACAGAAAAAGGAAAGTTATTGGCTTACATAAATAAAGGTCTAAGGCTGAAGTTTTGCTCTTGGCATTTCTGAATTCAGGACTCAAACATTGTCATCATTATTTAGTTTTTCTCTCTCTATTGGATTTGCATCATTTACAGGCTCCATGCAGTGGCAAGGAGATGACAGTAGCTCCAGATCTTATATTCTCTTTGGCTCAAGTCCCAGGGAACAAATGCCCAATTATGTCTCAGTATTTTCAGCAAAGGTCTGGCTGCTTCTTATTGTTGCCAGTGGATCACATGACAATCCTGTGAACCAGTCACTGTGGCCAGAGGATAGGATATGCAGACTGGTCTTGGTTACATGATCTACTCTGGAGCAGGGCAAGGAGCTTAATCTGAGGACTGAAAATGAGAGAGGGATGGAGCCCAAACATAAAACAGAGGCTCTTTCTAGAAGAAGATATGGATGTTGGAGACACATTCTACAAATGTCCATTTTAATTTCTTGAACTTTAAATAGAGCTCTAGAATTAATTCTCCTCTAAGGAGGTTACTCTTTTGAGTGTGTTTATGCACTTTTGCCAAATAAGGAAAGTAAGGAACCATGTTAACTTCAGTTATACCACCAGGGATTGCTTATAGACTCAACGGGGAGACAGGGAACTAGGGCTGTGCTAAAACCAACCTGTGCTGGCTCACACGCACTCCTCTTGTATGGATCTCTTCCCAACGCTACATCTGGTCATTTCATGTTGATAGCCTGAAGTAGGCCATGGTGAAGTATTTACACCACAGAAATTGGCAAATGTTACATATCAGGGCTTTATCCTCTAGAGTGCAGGTTGCTAAATATTTACCAGTACATCACTGCTGGCAGCCAGTAGATAACTGTGTACAATAAATATGATAGCACTGTGTGACAATTTTAAATTAATTCAGGCTTTAATTGCAACAGGAATTGAGAGAAGGGAAGTATCACTGTGTGTGTGTGTGTGTGTGTGTGTGTGTGTGTATGTATGTATGTGTCCCCCTGCCCCCCCCCCAAAAAAGAAGACTTCATGGAGAAGAGGAGAGCTTGAATTGGACATTGCATTGGAGAGAATACACTTAAGTTTGAGTCTGTGGCTTGTGCTTTCATGGTTTGTACTTTGGTCTCCTATCCAAGAAAAATTTTCATTTTTCACAAAATATTCTGTTTTCTTCTAAAAACATCATAGTTTCTTAAATTAACTTTTGGGTATGGTGTGAGCTAGAGACCGAGGTTCATTTTTTTTTCTCCAATGCCTTGAGAATATCAAGAACTCTCTTCTGACTATCATCAAGACATTATCACTAAATACTGCATATTCCCCATTCCTTTTTTTCTCTGGTTCTCAATTCCCAGCACTAGTTCTTTTAAATTCGTGAGTCTTCAGCCTACATAAGAACAGAGATCTAATGTTCAAAACCACCTGCGAGTCTAGTCTGACGGTGAGTCTTGCTCTGTAGTCTGTTCTGCCACTAGCTGCTCTGATGCGACATCATTGATCTGGGCACCATTTCCCCCATGAGGAACATGTAGGCGCTCCTGAAATATTAGCTGAACAAGAAGCATTCATTTTAACTTCAGCAGATTCTATGCAGATGTGCACTGTTTTTAATATATCTTGCTCTCACTCCTGCTGCACCAAAACCCTACCTCAGTTCCTCAGATTGTCATCCGCAGGTTTATTCCACCCCTTCTCTTCACGGGGTCAGCTGAAGATGAAAGATGATTTTCTTCCCAAGAAGAACTTCAGTGTCTTGAGCCTCATAACTTCTTGTGTAATTTCCTGTCAGTTCTCTCTTAGGGCACAGACTCCAAGAGCTGATTGATGTGGACGAGTTTCCTGCAGTTGAGATGCTCACAATTTGCTGCCCAGCTCTACCATATTCTTTTCACTTGAGTTTTCAGGGAAAAAGATTTTTTTCTTGAGCTTACTTGCACTCTAATGATTTCTTTCTGGTGAAGCCTATTTGACAAAATAATTTCATGGTTAGAATAAAAATGCACATTTTAATTTAAAACACAGGTCTTTTTTTCCTGCTTATGAGCCCACTTTTACATGCTAGAGTTCTAGATAGGTCTGGGGGGACATTTTGAAGACAAGTCATAGGCATTTGGCATCTTAAGGGATAAAATAAGAGTAGTCTTTGAGAAGATTTAGCCTTCATTTTATGTACTTTCAGGCCACATACTGGAGTTTATATGGAAGTTCAGTGAAAACATTAAGTGCTGGCACTAAGGGTTTTTAAGGATGTTTTTCAAGGAAGGTTAAAAACACCATTGCTTAGAGTGATTTAATAGTAGAATAACCATTTGTGTGAAGTGGGTTAAAAGCTTTTGGTCTGGAGTTGAGCAAAGATCTTCAGAGGAGAGAAATCATGGAATAGGGGAATAGGCCTAATTTTTCAGGCCATATAAATCTAGGTCTGAATTCCGACTTTTGACGTTGCTTGTGACGTAACTTTGTGCATTTGACTTACACTCTTTGGGTCTCAGACTTTATTTGTCAAATGGACATACTGAAGCTACCTCAAGGTGTCATTATTATGAATGAAATGAATGAATGAAATAAAGGTATGTGAAGTTGTTAGCCTGTTACCTGGTACTCAACAAATATTGCTCAATATCCTTTTTCCTTAAGAGGAAGACAGAATAGGTATGGGAGAAGTTTGGAAAAATTTCCAAACAGGGCTTTTTATGCCCTAATAGGACTAAGTAACACTTTTTTTTCTTTTGGGGGAACTGATGGGACTAATGTTATGATGCTTCTTCCATCTGCCCAGTCATGGAGGGAATAACACATGCTGTGAGGCTCAGGGATGCTTAGACTATGGAAGAGTCCCATAGAGGATGAAAGTAGGCCAGGCTAAATGTAGATATATTGGCATATTGGCATTAAATTTTAGAGGATAAATACTATGTGAAATTCTCTCTTGTGTTTAATTTCCATGTCATTACAATCAAACAACTCAAAGAAAGACCTGACAGAGAAAGAAGAAACCCAAAGTTTCGGAAGACCTGAAAAAAGGCCCACACTTTACAAAGGAATCCTATCTATAGCAGACCCAATGGATCTGCTTGAACAAATTTGGTTACAAGGAGTAGACCACCCTTAAGGCATCCTATTTCATTTCTGAACAGCTGTAACTGTTAGAAATGCCTTTATATTTAGTCAAACCCAACACCTTTGTGCTGCAATGTTTGTAGCACAGTCTTTGCACAGTGTGCTGCAAATGTGCTGCAAACGTGCACAGTGTTTGCACACAACCCCTTTGTGCTGCATTTCAGTACTAGAGTCAATTTCAACTCTCTTCTATTTCTTTTTCTCCCCAAGTTTTACTGAGATATGATTGACATATAACATTGCATTAGTTAAGGGGTACAACATAGTGAATATTATTATATATATTATATATATATATATAAATGATTAACACAGTTTAGTTAGCATTCGTCACCTCACAGACTTATAATTTTTTCCTTGTGATGAGAACTTTTAAGATCTACTCTCAGCAACTTAAAAATATAGAATACAGTATTATTAACTGAATTCACCAAGCTGTACATTACATCCCCAGAACTTATTTATCTTATACCTGGAAGTTTGTACCTTTTTCTCACCTTCACCCATTTTGCCCACCCCTCCACCCCTCACCTCTGGCAACCACCAATCCTCTGTGTAATTGGGTTCATTTTTTTTAGATTCCACATATTAAGTGAGATCATACAGAATTTGTCTTTCTCTGACTTATCTCACTTAGCATAATGCCCTCAAAGGGCATCCATGTCACAAATGGCAGGATTTCATTCCTTTCTATGGCTGAATAATATTCTACTATATATATATGTATATGTGTATAATATATATTTTAATATAATATATATATCACATTTTCTTTGTTTATCCCTTGATGGACACTTTAAGTTGTTTGCATATATGGGTATGGTAAATAATGCTGCAATGAACATGGGGGGTGCAGATATCTTTTTGAGACAGTGATTTCATTTTCCTTCTGATAAATACCCAGAAGTAGAATTTCTGGATCATATGGTAGTTCTATTTTTAATTTTTTGAAGAACCTCCATACGATTTTCCATAGTGGCTGCACCAATTTACATTCCCACTAACAGTGCACAAGTGTTCTCTTTTCTCCACATCCTCCTCATCACTTGTTATTTCTTGTCTTTTGATAATAGCCATTCTAACAGGTATGAGGTGATAGCTCATTGTAATTTGATTTGCATTTTCCTGATGATTAGTGATGTTGAGCACCTTTTCATGTAATACCTTGATCACTTTTCATGGCCATATGTATGTTTTCCTTGGAAAGATATCTATTCAGTTTCTTTGCCCATTTTTCAGTCAGATTATTTGTTTTTATTTGTTTTTGTTTCATTTTTTGCTGTTGAGTTGTATGTCTTCTTTATTTATTTTACATATTAACCAGATATGTGACTTGCAGATATTTTCTTCCATTCCATAGGTTGCCTTTTCATTTTGTTGATAGTTTCCTTTGCTGTGCAGAAGCTTTTTAGTTTGATGTAGTCCCATTTGTTTATTTTTGCTTTTGTCGCCTCAACTGTCTTGTATTTCTTCAGAGGAGTACCCAGTGAATGTTTGTAGGCTTAATTCCCCTTTGCATGCACCAGAAAGAACTCTTTCATGACTACGGGCTGTTGTCCTGAGCAACAGTGTTGTACAGAGTATTTTGCAGTTAATGTGAGTATGAGGATGGGGCAGAGGGATAACGAGGTAGCCCTGGGAAGCTCATTCAGTACAAAGTCATCACCACTATTGGAATAGCTACACAAAGCCCAGGCAGCCCACTTGGTAGCTTGAACACCTAATTCTTTCAAAGCACCTAAGATTCAGTGATATTTTCTCAGAAGATCTCAGTAGAGGTAACTTTTTTTTCAGTTAATTATCTGTAGGAGAATATGATAATTGCATTTCCGAAGGTCTCCTGTATTTCTGCATTTAGATCCTTGATATTGATTGCTCTTTGAAACTTCAAATACTGATAAAGGAAATGTGCTTGAAAGAAATGCCATTTGAATTTGGGCCTGTTAAAAGCCTGGCTGTGAGAGGACTAACTCTTCAAATAATACTGATTTATTAACGTACTGTATCTGTTACCTGCCCTTTGTCAGAAGTCCCAAAAGGAAGCAGGAATCTTAAGGAAATGTTTGTAGCTTACTTAATAAAAACAAAAATAATAAAAGTCATCTTTCTGAGGACAAAGCTTTCTGAGAAGCAAATTTATTAAATGTCACGCTTGAATGGGTGCTGAATTTTGACCCTCGCTAGTTGGGGGAGGCACTTCCAATGGTTTTTTTTTTCCATAAAATAATTAGCTTCAAATGTAATTAAGTTTTATAATTGGAAGGAAACTTAAAGATAGTTTTGTTCAATCTCCTTCATTTTCCAGGTAAGAAAACTAAAATAATTTTTTAATGGGTAATTGTTGCATGCCTTTTGTATTCCAGGCACTGTGGTAGGAACTGGGGATGTTGTGGACAAGGCAAGGTTGACTAGTTAGACTAATAAGAGAAGTCATGGATTAGTTAGTGCAGACCAGAGCTAGACTGGCCCTCAACCTGCAGTTGCCTTGCCCATCGGTCTTGCCTCCAACCCTCACCAACTCCTCCAACATCTTGAGTTGCTTATTCCCATTTGCTTTTCCACCCTCTCACTTCTGCTTTCATATTGTCTGAGAAGAACGGTGGTTCTTAACACTTGGTCTTCTCTCCTCTCCCTCAAATGCACATGCGAGTGCACACATGTGATTTTCCATACCATCTCAGGGCATGTACAGTGCTCTTGAAGTCCACAGGCATCAGGACAGGAAACTCTGTGTCTTGGTGATATATGCTAGAACAGTAGCCACACAAAGACACCTTTATGGGCCATCTGCTTTGTACTGGGGAATTTTGTGGGGTCTGCAATATTTTTACTGTTGGTGAGAATTTTATCAATCACTCAATAAATCAATCAAATCAAGAAGTAATTGACAAACCATTTTCCAAGCACTGTGCACAGATATAGAATTTTTAAATATGGTGCTTGTTTTACTTATGAGGAAATTACGTTTTAGAGATGTTAAGTAACAAGTGCCCACAGCGTCTAGGTAGGGAGACCAGGGTTTGAACCCAGGGTTTCAAACTCTACTTCTAGGGCTTTTCCCTCCGCACAGTGGGTACTTGGAAGTGTCAGAAATACCTCCAGAGTGGAGACACATTTTTTTTAACTATGTAACAGGCCACAGGTGTTTTAGGAGTCTGGAAGTGAGGGAGATATCATTAAGGTCCGGAGAACACAGAGGGAACTTCCCACATAGACAGTCCATCAAAGGATGAGTAAGATGTGGATAAGTGGAATAGGATCAAAATGGTTAATATTAATTTCATTCAGATGTTTTTAGAAGGATGGGAATTAGTTTGAAGCAGAAAGAGCAAATTGCTAATATAATAATTTCTGTGACTTCAAACCCAGTTTTAAATACAGGTGTGTTTATTTAGGTAATCAGTGATTTTCTTTTCTGCTTACATCTGATATTTTAAGATGGAGAAAAAAAGGTATCTGGTCAATTCACCACACATTTAATTATTTGTTACTTAGAAATAATAGAGAATAATTAACAATAAATAGTCCTTACTCTCAGGAAACTTAGATTCTGATTGGGGAACAGTGATTTCAACTATACCTGAAGCATTTAAAATATAAAAATTCTTGACAATTTTTGATCCTTTTAATACATTTTTTTCAGACTTTGGTTAGGAAGTAAAATAAGCAAAATTAAACCACTATTTTTTACAATGGCTCCCAAATACATTTTCACTGAAAACAGGCAAATATCACTCAGAAATTTTAAGAGGCTAACAACATGGTATACATCTTTTAAGGTGCTATACTATCTGTGGTTCTTATTTTATTTGAAGCAATTAAATTGGCCTGTAACTTAGGATGATCCCACTGAGAGAACTTTTAAGCTCTTAACTTGCCTTGATCCGAAGCGCTGTTGCGTGAATATTCAGGGTATAAAAAATAATTAGAGCCTATGTTGGAGTACCGTGCCAAGTGCTTTATAAGAAGTATCTTGTTGGATCTATATAATGGTGGTATGCTGCACTGCTATTGCTCCCGTTCTACAGATGCGAACATCAAGAAAGGAAGCTGTTAGGATAGTCGCGTTAGGGTCAAAAAGGCTTGAGGAATTTTACGCTCCAGATATTCAAGTACAGAGAGTTTGTAGTAATGACACATAATTTCATCTTACCATTTTATCTAATAATCTTTTATTTGTTCATAATTAAAAGAAAGAATTGAAATTGCCGCAGTGCCTTTGGTTCACCCTTACATTTGAACCTACAAATCTAGAACTTCTAAGCTAGAAATTCTAGTATGTCTGTGTTTTTGCAGATTGTAGACTCTATGATAAGAAGCCATTCCACTATATAATAATTAAAAAATAATAATAATTAAAATACATTGTAATATTTTGTATCTTAATTACTTGCAATATTATATGCACTGTGTGGAAATGCATTATATACATTATATGGAAACTATGCATTACATTCTGTTATCACACTTTGTTAGCCAGTTGTGAACCTGTTTCCCTCGTTTGAATGCAGCTTGCTTTCTTGGCAGCTCAGAGAGGTTAAATAAGTTGCTCAACTTGACACGCTGGTAAGTGAAGAACCAGGATTCAAATCCAGGCCTGAATGACTCCAGAAGCCTACGCCTTTCACTGTGCTTTGCTTTTACCCTGACTCAAAATTTACTTTTTATCACACTAGTTTTATCCAAGTTTGAATTGTAAATATTACAAATACATTGGAATCATTGTATACGTAAGACCATAACGAGCATACCTTGGGAAGTTATGGGCCAGAATAAACTGTATGTACATGACTTATCATCATTAGCTAGAGAACCATCACCCTGTGCTGTGGTCATATGAAATTATTTATGGAAACTCAGCCAAACAAAACACAGCGGAAGCTCTCCATTGTGTATGCAATAACATGTTAAATGAGATAATCTGTTTTGTTTTGGTCAAATACTCAAGAAAATTGAAGGCTCAAATTCTCACTTTCCAAAGTGAGGTTTGAATCTACTTAACCTGAACCACTAAAGAAGAAGGTCAAAAAACCGGTTGGAGTCTTCAGCTTCCTGCCAAGATGGACTAACAGGTGTTAGTTTTACTCTCCCTCCTGGGAGGCTGGGAATAGTGCTTGTTCCCACCAGCCACCTTGGAAAACTTCACGATATACGAGGCTTTAAATAAAGCCTTCAGAAGGGTTCAGTCTCAGTATTGGGGAATGATTAGCCCGAGACTGACTACTATTCTGGGCCCACCTAACAAATCTTTAAAAAAAATTTTTTTTCTATTGAAGTATAGTTGATTTACAATGTTGTGTTTCAGGTGTACAGCAAAGTGATTCAGTTATACATACATATATATCTATTTTTTCAGATTCTTTTCCCTTAGAGGTTATTACAAAATATTGAGTATAGCTCCTTGTGCTATACAGTAGGTCCTTGTTGGTTATCTATTTTATATATAGCAGTGTGTGTATGTTAATCCCAAACTCCTAATTTATCCCTTCCTCCCTTTCCCCTTTGGTAGCCATAAGTTCCCACCTAACAAATCTTAAAAGTAAGACCTGAAAGCGTCAAACTGTTTCTAAGTGATTTAACCACAGGGAGATGCCACTATACAACTATTTGAGTTGCTAGAAGAAATATCTGACCATACCAGGTATTAGCAAGGATGTGTAGGAACTGGACTGCTCATATACCATAGGCGGGAATGTAAGATGCTATACCCACTTTGAAAAACAGGCAGTTTCTTATAAAGTTAAACAGGCCCCAGCCATTCCACCCCTAGGCACTTGCCCAGGAGAAATGGAAAGTTGTCTTTACAAAGATTTGTACATGAATATTCACAGCAGCTTTATTTGCAAACAGCCTCAAACTGGGAACAATCAAACTGTCCATCAATAGGTGAATAAATAAACAAATCATGGTATAGCCATACAATGGAATACTGTTCAGTGATAAAAAGGAGTGAACTATTGCACATGAATGAATCTCAAAATACTATGCTGAATGAAAGAAGTCAAAAAAGAGTACACACTTTGCACAACAATGTGAATGTACACTCAAAAAGGGTTAAAATGGTAAATTTTATGTCATGCATATTTTGCCACAAAAGGGTACATACTCTGTGATTCTTTTATACAAAAGTGTAGAATATCAACTAATCTATAGTGACAGAAAGCAGATCAGTGGTTTCTGAAGGGGTCAGGCGGGAGAAGGAATGATTACAAAGGGGGATGAGCAAACTTTGGGGAGTGATGGACACCAATCCCATTTTTACAACAGCATTTGCTCACTCTGTGTCTTTGTGTCACATTTTGGTAATTCTCACAGTATTTCAGATGTTTTCATTATTACTGTACTTGTTTGGTGATCTGTGATCAGTCAGTGACTTTTGATGTTGCTATTGCAAAAAAGATTGACTCGCTGAAGCCTCAGATGATGGTTAGGATTTTTTAGCAATAAAGTATTTTTTATTTCAGGTATGTACCCTTTTTAAGACAAAATGCTATTGCACACTTAATCGACTACAGCATAGTGTAAACATAGCTTTTATATGCACTGGGAAATCAAAAACTTTGTGCCACTCTATTGTGATATTTGCTTAATTGCGGTGGTTTGGAACCAAACCTGCATTATCTCCGAGGTATGCCTACATTAACTGCTTTAAAATGTGTCCAGGATTTGTTTTAATCAGGCATGGTAAGGCATGCAGACATGGAAAACATTGTCATGAAGGAAGAAATGTTTGTACTCACGGATCCCTGAAAACAGAAGGCATGTTATGCCGCACAGGGTGACATGGGAAAGCAACTGAGTCAGTCAGAAGGCAGAGAGAGTGAGGGGAAAACGTGGGCAAGAGCCTTTCTGGTGATTTCTGTGGGAAAAGCAAGGCAAGGCAGAGAAAACGGGTTTAGGATTAGCTAGTTTGAATAATCTCAACAGGCGCTGGGGTGTAAGGGCTTCTACTTGTCTGATAGCTGGCACTGGGGTGATTAGGAGAGGTGGAGAGTGGCTTGGCATATGAGAGTGCTGTGAGGGTCCGATAAAGGAGATGGTGGTGGGGGTAGGGGTTCTGGGTTGGCTGGTTTGCTTTTGAAGAGCGTGCCCTTGGGCAAGTGTTTGCTGCTCTAGGAATCAGCCAACCTTGGGAGGGGTAGTCCCTTCCTGCGTCAGCAAGACCTCAAGATGTCAAAGCAGCAGGAAATACAGAAAATGAAAACCATGACTGATACAGTAACTAAGAGTGAGAAGATGAATCATGTATATTGCCCAAGGTTTAGACTAGGCCCAGGGATAGAATGGACCATGGAGCAGGTTTAATGGGCAGTAGTGCTTTGGGGATAATTAAAACATAGATTTTTATAAGATAGGGTCTCTGAAACTTTCCTGTGCATACAGATCACCAGGGATTTTGTTAAGCTGCAGATTCTCATTTAGAAAGTCTGGAGTGAGACATGAGAATCTGCATTTCTAATAAGCTGCAGTGCTGCTGGTGTAAGGTAGCCCATTATACGGCAAGGTAGTAAGTGGTTGAATGAACAACGGGTAGGGATCTGGGTTGAAGTTTTGGTTCTGCTACTTGGTAGTTGGATGATTCTGGATAAGTTACTTAAGATATGGAAGCCTTCTCTTCCTTACACATAAGATGGGAGTAATAATAATATCTACCTCAGAAGATTGTTGTGTTGGTTAAATGAAGTATTACTTAATGGAGCTTAATGAAAGGCAGTCAAAAGTAAGAAGAGTGGGGGTGGATTTCTAAGATAATTTAGTGTTTCCTACGTTGCGAGAGTGGGACAATTTAGAGATCTTATTCTTGCAAGGGTCTCCTTTGCCATCTGTCTGATGAGAAGATTTTTAGCTTCTGTGTTTGCAGGGATGGGAAGAATTCACTTGGAGGCCATTTTGTTTCTAGACTTCTCTGTTCATTTCAAAGGAGTTTTACTATTTGGAGATAAAATTAGCTGCTGCCAAGTAGTTACAGGTCTGTCCCCTGAGGCAACACAAAAGAAGAAATCTTCACCCTCCCGATCCCCTCTCATTTTTCTGATACCTCCAGAGTTTCACACTTAACCAAGCCCACTCAGTTATTCACAATTACCGTGTTTCCTGTGGTTGATACTTACAACCTTGTGTGATAAGAGGTAAGCGTCTGTTATAGTTCATCCCCCCCAAACTCATTACAGTGAGACACTCAGGCAGAAGTATAAACACATTTTTAACCAAGCATGCACAAAAACAATCACACAATCTACAGCAAACTCAATACATTCTTGACTCTCAGTCCTTGTAAGGGCTCCAACAGCACTTTGTATGAAAGAATCACTTGGTAAGGACAGTATCCCAGTGGTAGGAATCATTTAATCTTCTAGATAAAGACTAATTCCTCTGAGAAGCAGCCAGGACACAGAGGTTGAGAAGTCTGTGCCCAGGATGCTGTTCTGAAGAGTGTAGGCTCTTGAGCTCTTAAATCTTGTTTCCTCCTACAAAGGGGGCAGGATTTAAAAATATTCATGAATTTGAATAAAGCTTTGGTTGGTTGTTTATAAGGAACAGAACTTCCTCACTCAGTTTAGGTGAGGGAAGATTTATGATCAGGGAACAGGGATGTTTCATAGAATTCAAGGGCAGAAATCACAGGTAAGGCTGATGAGAGACTGGAGCTGGAAGTGTAACCTTCAGTGACCAAGGCCTTCCCACCTCCCTTGGTCTGGTATCATACGACCTCTTGCCCACCCTTCCCTGAAGTTTGCTTCACATTTTCCTTTTTCTATAGAATATATCTTCCATTTCACTGTCGTAAGACCCATCCTGGCCATCTTCAAACTCTACCTTCAGCCCCTGGGTCTATGCTACTTCCAGACCAAGATACTCAGCCTACCAACTATGGTCTCTATCCCAGTTCCAAGTGGTGAGTACAGAAGTTGATTGACCCAGCCTGAATCAGTTGTCTCCCCTTGCTCCAACCAGCAGTGGGTAGGGCAAAGGGACTCGAATAGCCCTAGGGCCAGTTCCCAGTTGGTAAGAGCACAGTACGTGGGCAGGAAATTTTTTTTTTTTTGTATAGACTTTATTTTTTTTAACATCTTTATTGGAGTATAATTGCTTTACAATGGTGTGTTAGTTTCTGCTTTATAACAAAGTGAATCAGCTATACATATATCCCCATATCTCCTCCCTCTTGCGTCTGCCTCCCACCCTCCCTAACCCACCCCTCTAGGTGGTCACAAAGCACCGAGCTGATCTCCTTGTGCTATGTGGCTGCCTCCCACTAGCTATCTGTTTTACGTTTGGTAGTGTATATATGTCTATGCCACTCTCTCACTTCATCCCAGCTTACCCTTCCCCCTCCCCGTCTCCTCAAGTCCATTCTCTACGTCTGTGTCTTTATTCCTGTCCTGATGGGCAGGAAATTTGAATGCCATGTCTGCTCTGGTTTTGCCACTAATCTATCAACCATCAGCACTGTTTTGTCAACCAAGAAACTCAGTGAGCATACATTTTGTGTGTTCCTCACAAACAGCTGATAAGTATGAATCAGGACTTTGGCAGAGGGGGCCCTCCTGTTTGTCATTGATTGATTGCAGTTGATTACTCTTAATCAGTAATCTTTGAAGGGGGCTGTAGAGTCAGCTGTAAATTATACTGTCTGTATCCTTACCCACGTATTTCTACTTTGTCTATAAAGCTCTAATGAATGCCACTGATACTCTCTTTTTTTAAAAATTATTTATATATTTATTTATTTATTTTTGGCTGCATTGGGTCTTCGTTGCTGCGTGCAGGCTTTCTCTAGTTGCGGGGAGCGCGGGCTGCTCTTCGTTGTGGTGTGCGGGCTTCTCATTGCGGTGGCTTCTCTTGTTGCAGAGCACGGGTTCTAGGCGTGGGGCTTCAGTAGTTGTGGTGCGTGGGCTCAGTAGTTGTGGCTCGTGGGCTCTAGAGCGCAGGCTCAGTAGCTATGGTGCACAGGCTTAGTTGCTCCATGGCATGTGGGTCTTCCTGGACCAGGGCTCGAGCTCGTGTCCCCTGCATTGGCAGGCGGATTTTTTAACCGGTGTGCCACCAGGGAAGTCCAAGTGATACACTCTTAGTGTTAAAGTCATGTGGGAAAGAAAATTAGATCAACAGGTGTGAGCATCAGAAAGAGTCCTTGGAACAACAGAATGAACCCTGTGTTTAAAATCAAGTCTCTTTCTCTCTGACACTTATTGGATAGTTGACCTTCTTACACTCTCTTCCAGTCTAATCTTTAAATCTGTAAACCAGGAATTATAGTTCTTATTTCAAAGTCATAAATATTAAATGAGATAATTATGAGGTTATTTGTGTCTTCTAAGGTGAACTATTAAAGTAGGAAACTGAAGAAATTGGGTATGGTCTTACTGGGGTTTCTTCCATGACATTCACTCCTCTTTTGTGGACCATGATGCTGAGATATGCGAAAAGATGTTGAAGAAATTATATTCCCTCCCACCACCATATCTCTCCAGGGACACAGACTCTTCCAGGGATGGGGAAGGCCACATTCTATTTATTTTTTTGATCTTTCACATTTTTACACAATCTTTCACATTGTGTGGGATTTTTTAAGAGGAGAGCAAAATGGTGTGTTTTGGGTAAAGTGAGACATCAAGAGAGTCTGAGAAAGGGGCTACAGTTGGGATGACGGTGATTGATTTTATGTGCTCAGACTCTCCCAGGGCCTTAGCACAACTGCTAAAAAACAGATCCCAAAGCGAGGTCCTAATATTTCCCACATTTTGTTCTTGAAAGACTGATAAAATTACCTCAAGGTGAGGTGTTTTCATTGTTTTCCCTGAATTGAAGCTCTCACACCTTCAATCTTGTACATGTCATAGACAACAAAGACCATTAGTTTAAATGTTACAAAAACTACATGCCATTTAAAGCAAGCACTTGGGCTTGAAATGAGCTCCATTGCATTTAATGCATCTTTTCTAGAGACATTTTATTGACCAGACAGCCAGGTTTGTAAAATAATGTCAAGAAGATCTGCCTTATATGTCCTCTCTTAATAGCCCTACTACTCCATTAAATTTGCTCTTTTTTTTTTTTAACATCTTTATTGGAGTATAATTGCTTTACAATGGTGTGTTCGTTTCTGCTTTATAACAAAGTGAATCAGCTATACATATATGTATATCCCCATGTCTCCTCCCTTTTGCGTCTCCCTCCCACCCTCCCTATCCCACACCTCTAGGTGGTCACAGGACTTACTGCTTACATGGAGAGAACAGGAATTCATATATTGCACATATAGAACTGTTGCTTTCAAGCCTATCTTCCAGAATACTTAAAGGCATAGCAGGTGTCAATATAGCTCTTTGATAAAGCCATTTTCTTTAGTCAGTCCTCTCCTTTCTAGAACTCTAGTATTTGAACAGAGTGTTATTGGGCCATCTTGAAAATCTGCCTGAATCATTTGGAAAGGAAACACGTTTCAGTACTGACTTCAATAGAAACACAAAGTTCCTACATGAAAGGCTTTTGCTTTTAGCTTGCACAGCCATAGGGAGACTGAAACGGTGGCTGATTACTCTCAGAACTGGTAGAGCATTCAAAGGATATCTGTCAATAAAACAGGCAATGTGTTTGGGTGTGTGATGTCACCTGGGGTAGCCTTGTTCGGCATCCTGGATATTGAGTCCTTTGCCTCTGCCCTCTGCTTCAGGCTCCAGAGCCTGGCGCACAAGGTGTTTGGCCCAAGGTCTTCAGCCTTTTTAACAAGCAGCAACTGAATGAGAAGAGATACTGCTGGAGGTGTGATGTTTTAAGATTCTTCGGTGGCAGGTTTCAAAAAAAAAAACCTACTGAAATGACTTTGTATTAGTTCAGGTAAAGCTTGATGTTGTGTCACTTAGAGCCTGTAAAGTCTTAACATAAGGGAAATTTATTTCTTGAGCTTGTAAAGTCTGCTTGGTGAGGGTGACGCCCAAAGATTGCCCAAACATTCTTTCAGGACCTTAGGCTGAGGAGGTGCTGACATCTTCAACACATGACTTTCACCATTGTCCCTGGTGTGGACCTTTAACTGGCCTATGAGGAGAGAGAACGAGTGGAGAATCATAGGGGAGGTTTTTTAGCCAAGTCTGAAAGTAGAGAATATCACTTCCTGTCACATTTTATTGGTCAAGGCCCAGTCACATGACCACAACTAACTGCAGTGAAGCCTGGGAATGTAGTTTGGCTGTGTGCCCAGAAGGAAAGGGAATGGCTTGGTAAACAGCTGGCCAGTCTGCCACCTAGCTTAAACCAAATGGCGTTTATGACGAGAGCATAGGGGTTCTCACAGAATCCTAGGCCTTCAGGAAGGGAGTGGGCCTAGAAATAGGACAGCATTCTCTGTCTCTGTCTCTTTTTCTCTTGATATCTTTCTTTTTGTTTTTGTGCCACTGCTTCATTCCACTCTCTCTGTGTCTCTCTGTGCACTTTTTAAAAGGCTGCTCCTTTATCCACAAGGCAGAATATGGCTGTTCCGCAGCCCAGTTTTCACATTATGGTCTTGACTGCATGCAGAGCTTAACTACCTTTTGAATTCCAATTCCAAATTTCTAGGCAAGAGAATTTGATTGGCCCAGGCTGCCTCAGTTCCACCAACTGAGACCAACAGTCAGGGACCCAAAGTGCAGACCTGGCTTCTAGATCCCCAGCCCACTACCACTGTGACCCTGTGGAAGAAGGAGATGGTGTTCAGAAATGGATGGTTTTGAGCTGGACCACTCAGACTATCCAGATGTTAAAATGGCAGGTTTCAGAAGTGACTCAGGAGTTTGTAGCCACAGACTGCACTGCAAGAAGGCAAGAGGTGACATTCTCTTGGCTGACCTCTGATATCTCTACTTCTCTATCACCCATATCTTTGCATTTGTCATATTGTAACATTATGTACATCCCAACTAAGCTAGTCATACCAGCACTTCTCTGTCTTGGGAAGGAAAGAGTCACTTCCATGTATATAAACATGCAGCAGGCCTAGTTTTTATTTAGAGGGTTTTTCATTTTCTATAGGACCAGCTCCTTCAAGCCTATAAAACCAGTGACCTAAATATCAAATTAACGAAGCATGCAAGAGAATGGAGAAGCTAGGAAGGATTTCCTTTATCCTGGAGTCTGTGGTATTCTGTCACTGTTACGGAATGTTCTGTTTTAAGATTCATCATGTTTTTAAGGTGAAGGAAAAATACATCTAGATATAAGTCTGACTCATTTTGGTTTTCACTGTGGTCTTGCGAAGTGCTTATTGTAGGTTGGAGAATCAAGGCTCAGTTTGGTGATTCACTTAATGCCTTTGAGCCTCCCTCATTTGTAAAATGGAGATAATAATACATTACTCAGGGATGCTGGGAAGATTAAATATAATAATCAATGTTAAAAAGCTTTGTAGAGTCTTCAACATAGAATGGAATTAGCATATGAATTAGCATATGACCCAGCAATTCCACTCCTAGATATGTACCCAAATTAGTAGAAAACAAGTGTTCAAACAAAAACTTGTACGTGAATGTTTGGCTATTCACAATAGCCAAAAGTGGAAACAACCCAAATGTCCATCAAGTGATAAGTAAATAAATTATGATATATCCATACTATAGAATATTGTCCAGCCCTGAAAACAAATGAAGTGCTAATACATGGTATGGTATGGATAAGTCTTGAAAACATGCTAAATGAAAGAAGCCAGAATTATGTCATCTGGGCCACATATTATATCATCCCATTTCTGTGAAATATCCAGAATAGGAAAATCCATAGGGATAGAAGGAATATTAGGGTTTTCAGGGGACGGGGAGGGGAAATGGACAGTGATTGCTTAATGGATAGAGGGTTCCATTTGGGTTGATGAAAAAGTTCTGAAACTAGATAGTGGTGGGATTGTTCAATATCTTGAGTGTACTTAATGCTACTACATTGTACACTTTAAAATGGTTGAAATAGTAAATTTTATGTTATTTCTATCTTATCACAATAAAAAAGATCACCTAATGTCCCCACTCCCTTTTAAAGTAAGCTTTGTAAGTGCTAAAGTGCTATACAAGATTAGATCACCCATGGTTTTTTTTTGTTTGTTTTTTTTTTTTTGCCTTTTATTAAGGTGGCTGTCTTTGGTGGCTCCAAGCATTTCATTTCTCCAGGATACTTGTTTTCTCATAACCTCTCAATGCCCCAGTCAAGGACCAGTTCCAATCTTTAACTCAAGGTTTTTCTCCTCGGTCCTATGAGGAAATGTTCATCATAGTAGTTTATTCAAGAAGGAAGAGAGGTAGATAGATGCTGCTTCTAAGTTTTCCAAGAAATAATCAATGAATCTTTCTTCAGCTGGTGGCTACCTAGCTTTCTGCAAAGTAATCTAAAGATTAGGTTGCACAGTAAAAAGAAACAAAGCAAGAAAAGGTCTAGATTCTGTATAGTGGTGGGGTTCGTTAGTGCTGGTTACCCATTTCCAGTTTTTCTCTTCTTTGTGGGCACATAGGAAGGCTAGACTTCCCAGCTCCCTTCGTGCCTAGGAAGGGTGATTTGACTAATGCTAACAAATGACATGGAGACATTTAAGAGACAGTGTGCCACCTCCTGCTCCCTTTTCCTCTGCTGCAATGACCCTTCCACAGGGTACCAAAGGGGAACGGAAAAACCTTGCTAGTGTAGGGATACCAATGGGAGTGATTTAGACTGATCTTTGAGCCTGAGCAGAAAAGAAGGGGTCTGCCTGTCTAGGACCAAACAGGATCCCTAGGGGAGAAGGCTTCCAGGAGATTCTAGTATCCATACCACCCCTTTCCCCAACCTCCTTGGAACCTTCATCCCTGTTAAGACTAGTCAGTTGGAGGTGGTGCATTGCTAGACGAGTCACTGGGGACCAAAGAATGAACAGCACAGCCCCTGCCATCAGGAAGCACACAATCCAGTGGAAGAGACAGAAAAGGGAGAGATGCTTATAATACAGTGGCTAAGTGTGGCAGCAGAGGTAAATCCAGAGAGCTGTGGAGGACAAAGGTGGACCCTGCAACCCAGTCTGATGAGCAGGGGTTAGGGAAGGCTTCTAGAAAGAGATGGCTACTGAGCTGAGACTGGGATGGGTTGGGCTGTGAGGAATTTGGAAGAGAGGTTTTGTTCTCACTCTAGAGATGACATCAGAAAAACGTGGGGCTTGGGCATTTCGATGTGGAAATCAATTCATTTCTCATCACACATCCTTATATGTGGTGGAAGCTCTAGTCCTGTTGCGAGGGTAGTTTTCTTAGTAGTAATTCTAAGAGAGGGTAGAGCATGGTGCTTATTAGTCCTGCTACAGGATCAGACAAACCACTTCAATGTTGGCTTAGCCTTTTTTTAACTGTGTGACTTTGGGAAAATTACTTCTTTATGTCTCAGCATTTGCTTTTTTTTTTTTTAAATCTGAAAATGTAGGTAATAATCTGTTGTTAGGATTGAAGATTAATCCCCAAAGCTTGTTAGCGTTTACAGTGATATGGTTAAATGCATGATGGCAAGTTGTTTTAAGACCTTAAGTAACATACCGACACGGTTTTACTGGAAAAGTACTTTCCAATTCCAAATGACTGACCCAAAAGAAACATGGGGGGACCGAAACTACTTAGGTGGGAGACTACAACTTCATTTTAGCAGTGTTAAATTATTATGGTCATTTTCTGGCTCCCGCTGAAGAGGAAGCTTGTTAGTGGGATACAAGGTATGCTTTGTAGATAGGGATATAGAGCTTCTCTTATAGGCTTCTGTCCTCATTTACCCTGTTTAGAAATTCATAACCAGTTGAGTTACATCTATCCTATGTCTTTGATCTTTGGCTTTGACTAATAGGAACATCCTTGGGACATGGTTCCGGATAAGGATTCTGTGCAGACGGTTCCTTCATGGGCCTCTCCGTGGAGCCCTCCTCTTGTGTCCAGCCCTCAGAAGCCCTTGTGGAGAGGTGACACTGGGCACACACCCAGGTGCTCCTGGAGAGGAAGCTTAAGGGCAGAAACTGTTGCTTCTAGAACTTGTATGCAGGGGCTGAGAACTGACTGTCTTTAAATCCGAAACCTCTGTACCTCTGGGTATTAGACAGGATATTGCAATGGGCAGGGGGAGGGAGATTCTACTCCTCAGACTCCCAGGGCTCAAGAATCTTCCAAAACTGTATAATGAAGCCCTTGAATAAGCTCTTAATGAGGTTGTCAATCTGTAGACCACATACCTTGGCAGAAATTGGGACATGCTAAGTGGAAGGAATTAATCAAGATTTGTGGATTGGATGGTGGGTCACTTGCCTCCTAATGTTTGAAAAGGAATGAGGAGCTGAAAGTATCTTTTGAATTACTTTGGTATCAAGGTAAGTGGATATTAAAATATGGGACCCTCCTTGACAGCTTCAGGCTGCTTTTCAGAGAGCTAAACTTACAGGATGGCGTGTAATTAATGTCAAGAAGCTGTTATAAGTTGACATCATTCTGAAAAGCACAGAGTCTGAAAGGAGTGAGTATATTTCTGGGAAAGATATTTTTCAGGAGGTTATAGTGGGCTGAGGAGTCCTTTCTGGGTGGTGCTTTATGACGTCACGTTAATCAAGCAGGGTCATTGCGCATCCACAAGTGTGAGGACAGTCAGTTGCAGGCCTGTTCTCTCCTCCCTGGTAGAGCCCTGGGCATAAGGAACATGCAGTGTCTAGTGAATTCTAACTACACAAAGGCATCCCAGGTTGTTGTTAAGGTGGTGCTTACAAAACAGATGACAGAAGGTGTGTAATACTTCAATCTTTAGTGTTCTTAGGTTTTAATTTCTAAAAGGGAAAAAACTAATCCAGTCAGTGACAGAATAAAGTTCTATGTTTACATTTTCAAATTGAGAAATAAGTAACGCTTTCTGTTTAGAACTCTCTAACTTCTTCTTCAACTCTCTTTTTTCTCTTCCCGGCCCCTTTTTGCCTTACCCTCCAGTGACTTCTTAATGAGGAGAAGGAAACCTAGTCCAGTGCCTGCCTCCTGGCTTCTTTAGTGCCCAAGCTCATAATTACCCCAACTTTCTTCCTCCCTCTGCTTCGCCGAAGCTCTGGCAGTAGATGTTCTGGGCACAAGTGCAGATCCCATTTTGAGTCGGTATACTCCCTGTTGCTTCGAGTGCCGAGACTAATGGTTAACATCAGCCAGGCTGCTCAAGGGGACTGCCTGCTCCCTATTCAGAATCCTGGGGTTGACACCCTTTGCACCTGATGCTGATGCTGGTAGAGGGTACAAAGGTTCTCCTCCCGGCCTTAAGGCGGGACAGTGCTGGATTCGGCCATGACTAGTCATTACCTAAAAGCCTTGCTTTTCTTGCTTATTCTGCTTCCCTCACTCCTTTGTAGGGCTCTCCTGAGAAGCACATCCTCACGAAATTACATGTGTCTGAGGCTCTCACCTGTTTCTGGGGAACTCAACCTAAACAAGTCTGTGGTCCAGTTGGGTCTTTTGAGAATATTTATCTCAGTAAAGTGATCTCACGTAAATGAGAGTTCACAATTCACTTTAGAAGAAGCCGCTTATCAGCAGCTATTCCTCCCTAATTGGTGAAATTTCATTTATTACAATAACAGACTAAACATTTTTAGACAGCGTGGAAGATAATCCTCAGGGGAATTGTTATGATCCTACTTACCTTTTTAAATTTATTTATTTTATTTATTTATTTTTGGCTGTGTTGGGTCTTCGTTTCTGTGTGAGGGCTTTCTCTAGTTGCGGCGAGTGGGGGCCACTCTTCATCGCGGTGCGCGGGCCTCTCACTGTTGCGGCCTCTCTTGCTGCGGAGCACAGGCTCCAGATGCACAGGCTCAGTAGTTGTGGCTCACGGGCCCAGTTGCCCCGCGGCATGTGGGCTCTTCCCAGACCAGGGCTCGAACCCGTGTCCCCTGCATTGGCAGGCAGATTCTCAACCACTGCGCCACCAGGGAAGCCCCCCTACTTATCTTTTTAGAGCAACCTATTATATGCTTTGTTGAGGCCACAAAACGATTGATGCCATAAGTATGTGTATCATAAAAATTTTAAAAAGAAAAGAATTCTTAAAGGACACAAGAGAATGTAGTTATGAGGAATTATCCTTTAAGACCCTAGGGCAGATTAATGCTCACTCTGTAATAAAGATAATCTTGCTCCCAGGTGAGGACTAGGTGGGGTTTCCCATCAGTCTCTGGCAGTCTGCCCTTTGTAAATCATATGGAACATTGCAAAGTTACTGCTGGTTGTGCAATGCAAAACAACAATGGTCACAATAGGAATGAGAAATATGCCATATGAAAAAAAGATAGTGTGACAATTAAGTAACAGTTTTCACAGACAAATGTAGTTTTCAGTGTTGGAACATGTACTTTTTGCAACACAAGAAACTTAGATGAACCATATGGAATGGTAGTCTATCATTAAATCGGATGAGTGAGGTAATGTTCCTTTTTTTTTTCCTATTAGACAAAAGAACAGAATTGTTAAAAAAGGATGCAAACAATTTAGAAGACTAAAAAGTAAAATCAGAAAACGTCCTTGCCTTTTACTTCCTATGCCTACTCTAATTTTCCAGAGATAAGCACCATTTGCTGCATACTTTATATATACTTCCAAATATTATTCTTTGTACTCAGAAATATATAATTATATGTATATATTTTCACATTACCACAAAGGCACATTTAAAGATTTTCTAAACCTCTAAATGGAATCATTGTAATTTTGTTCTTCAACAACATTCTTTCTTTACTCAACACTATATCATTTATGTCCTTCTGTGTTAGTACATACAGAGCTACCAACTTATATTTTAAATTGCTGTATACAGCATTACAGAATAATGTACCATTATTTAACCATTTGGAAGGGGAGGTACTGATTTATGTTTCTGTGAAGGTCTTTGGCAATAGGAAAGTGGTTATTGGCTAACTTAATTAAAATCTTAGTCATATTTCTAGAGAGAGTCGGCACAGAAACCAAATTACCAACTCAGCTTACAAATGTTTGTTCTTTGTTGCAAAGCACCAAATGACATTCAAAGGGGTTTGTTTGTTTTCATGTTTTTCTAAAATCGTGTTCTCTGATCTAAACTGGAGATCAGTATTTACCTGCACTGCGCAATATTCTAGAAAATTTGAGAAAGAAATAAGAATTGTAGAGTCAGACTAGACCAGACTCTAAATCCTGGTTCTATCTATTTTGAACTATATGATCTTGGCAAATTATGTAAACCCCTTTAGCCTCAGTTCCCTTGTTTGTAAAATGGAGACAACAATCCTTAACTCATTAGACTATCTTCACTATTTTTTTTTTTTAAATAAACATCAGAGTAGACTCTTAGGATTCTAGCCTAAACATATACACTAACAATAGGGTAGATATTTTTCAGTTGCGCAAATACGGTTCCTTTAAGCTATCTTGTGAAATAAATGACACAAACTCATCAATTATCAGCTGTTACCTCTATTATTCTCACTTCTCAGAATTTTTCTCTTGTTGAAGGAATCACAGAGAAGTAGTTCATAGGAAGGATTATTTAGAAATATAGACATAGCAAATTTTATTTCTGGCTATTATTGTCCTGAACTTCAAAACAAGGCATATTTTTCCTACATGAGAAAGAACAGTTTACCTCTTCTTTATGCAGAGGTCCCACTAGCACGGGAATATTTAATTTAGGGTTAAATTAGATTGGTTTCAGCAGCTGTACTTGTGATTCTTAAGGACCTGACTCTCAGAAAAGATCTCCTTCCCTAGTCGCATGTGTCTTGTTATTTTCTTTTTTTTTTTGATTTTTTAATGTTTATTTAAATTTTTTTTCTTATTAGTCATCCATTTTATACACATCAGTGTATGCATGTCAATCCCAATCTCCCAATTCATCCCACCCCCACCCCCACCCCTCCGCTGTTTTCCCCCCTTGGTGTCCATACGTTTGTTCTCTACTTCTGTATCTCAATTTCTGCTCTGCAAACCGGTTCATCTGTACCATTTTTCTAGGTTCCACATACATGCGTTAATATACGATATTTGTTTTTCTCTTTCTGACTTACTTCACTCTGTATGACAGTCTCTAGATGCATCCACATCTCTAAAAATGACCCAATTTCGTTCCTTTTTATGGCTTGAGTAATATTCCATTGTATATATGTACCACATCTTCTTTATCCATTCGTCTTTCGATGGGCATTTAGGTTGCTTCCATGACCTGGCTACTAGAAATAGTGTTGCAGTGAACATTGGGGTGCATGTGTCTTTTTGAATTATGGTTTTCTCTGGGTATATGCCCAGTAGTGGGATTCCTGGGTCATATGGTAATTCTATTTTTGGTTCTTTAAGGAACCTCCATACTGTTCTCCATAGTGGCTGCATCAATTTACATTCCCACCAACAGTGCAAGAGGGTTCCCTTTTCTCCACACCCTCTCCAGCATTTGTTGTTTGTAGATTTTCTGATGATGCCCATTCTAACTGGTGTGAGGTGATAGCTCATTGTAGTTTTGATTTGCATTTCTCTAATAATTAGTGATGTTGAGCAGCTTTTCATGTGCTTCTTGGCCATCTATATGTCTTCTTTGGAGAAATGTCTATTTAAGTCTTCTGCCCATTTTTGGATTGGGTTGTTTGTTTTTCTAATATTGAGCTCCATGAGCTGTTTGTATATTTTGGAGATTAATCCTTTGTCCGTTGATTTCGTTTGCAAATATTTTTTCCCATTCTGACGGCTGTCTTTTCATCTTGTTTGTAGTTTCCTTTGCTTTGCAAAAGCTTTTAAGTTTCATTAGCTCCCATTTGTTTATTTTTGTTTTTATTTCCATTACTCTAGGAGGTGGATCAAAAAAGATCTTGCTGTGATTTATGTCAAAGAGTGTTCTTCCTATGTTTTCCTCTAAGAGTTTTATGGTGTCCGGTCTTCCATTTCGGTCTCTAATCCATTTTGAGTCTATTTTTGTGCATGGTGTTAGGGAGTGTTCTAATTTCATTCTTTTACATGTAGCTGTCCAGTTTTCCCAGCACCACTTATTGAAGAGACTGCCTTTTCTCCATTGTATACACTTGCCTCCTTTGTCATAGATTAGTTGACCATATGTGTGTGGCTTTATCTCTGGGCTTTCTATCCTATTCCATTTATCTATATTTCTGTTTTTGCACCAGTACCATATTGTCTTGATTACTGTAGCTTTGTAGTATAGTCTGAAGTCAGGGAGCCTGATTCCTCCAGCTCCGTTTTTTTCCCTCAAGACTGCTTTGGCTGTTCGGGGTCTTTTGTGTCTCCATACACATTTTAAGATTTTTTGTTCTAGTTCCGTAAAAAATGCCATTGGTAATTTGATAGGGATTGCATTGAATCTGTAGATTGCTTTGGGTAGTATAGTCATTTTCACAATATTGATTCTTCCAATCCCAGAACATGGTATATCTCTCCATCTGTTGGTATCATCTTTAATTTCTTTCATCACTGTCTTATAGTTTTCTGCATACAGGTCTTTTGTCTCCCTAGGTAGGTTTATTCCTAGGTATTTTATTCTTTTTGTTGCAGTGATAAATGGGAGTGTTTCCTTAATTTCTCTTTCAGATTTTTCATCATTAGTGTATAGGAATGCAAGAGATTTCTGTGCATTAATTTTGTATCCTGCAACTTTACCAAATTCATTGATTAGCTCTCGTAGTTTTCTGGTGGCATCTTTAGGATTCTCTATGTATAGTATCATGTCATCTGCAAACAGTGACAGTTTTACTTCTTCTTTTCCGATTTGGATTCTTTTTATTTCTTTTTCTTCTCTGATTGCCATGACTAGGACTTCCAAAGCTATGTTGAATAATAGTGGCGAGAGTGGATATCCTTGTCTTGTTCCTGATCTTAGAAGAAACACTTTCAGTTTTTCACCATTGAGAATGATGTTTGCTGTGGGTTTGTCGTATATGGCCTTTATTATGTTGAAGTAAGTTCCCTCTATGCCCACTTTCTGGAGAGTTTTTATCATAAATAGGTGTTGAATTTTGTCAAAAGCTTTTTCTGCACCTATTGAGATGATCATATGTTTTTTCTTCTTCAATTTGTTAATATGGTGTATCACATTGATTGATTTGTGTATATTGAAGAATCCTTGCCTCCCTGGGATAAATCCCACTTGATCATGGTGTATGATCCTTTTAATGTGTTGTTGGATTCTGTTTGCTAGTATTTTGTTGAGGATTTTTGCATCTATATTCATCAGTGATATTGGTCTGTAATTTTCTTTTTTTGTAGTATCTTTGTCTGGTTCTGGTATCAGGGTGATGGTGGCCTCATAGAATGAGATTGGGAGTGTTCCTTCCTCTGCAGTTTTTTGGAAGAGTTTGAGAAGGACAGGTGTTAACTCTTCTCTAAATGTTTGATAGAATTCACCTGTGAAGCCATCTGGTCCTGGACTTTTGTTTGTTGGAAGATTTTTAATCACAGTTTCAATTTCATTACTTGTGATTGGTCTGTTCATATTTTCTGTTTCTTCCTGGTTCAGTCTTGGAAGGTTATACCTTTCTAAGAATTTGTCCATTTCTTCCAGGTTGTCCGTTTTATTGTCATAGAGTTGCTTGTAGTAGTCTCTTAGGATGCTTTGTATTTCTGCGGTGTCTATTGTAACTTCTCCTTTTTCATGTCTACTTTTATTGCTTTGAGTCCTCTCCTCCTTTTTCTTGATGAGTGTGGCCAATGGTTTATCAGTTTTGTTTATCTTCTCAAAGAACCAACTTTTAGTTTTATTGATCTTTGATATTGTTTTCTTTATTTCTATTTCATTTATTTCTCCTCTGATCTTTATGATTTCTTTCCTTCTGCTAACTTTGGGTTTTGTTTGTTCTTTTTTCTCTAGTTCCTTTAGGTGTAACGTTAGATTGTTTATTTGAGATTTTTCTTGTTTCTTGAGGTAGGCTTGTATAGCTATAAATTCCGTCTTAGAACTGCTTTTGCTGCATCCCATAGGTTATGGATCGTCGTGTTTTCATTGTCATTTGTCTCTAGGTATTTTTTGATTTCCTCAGTGATCTCTTGGTTATTTAGTAATGTATTGTTTAGCCTCCATGTGTTTGTGCTTTTTACATTTTTTTCCCTGTAATTCATTTCTAATCTCAGAGCATTATGGTCCGAAAAGATGCTTGATATGATTTCAGTTTTCTTGAATTTACTGAGGCTTGATTTGTGACCCAAGATGTGATCTATCCTGGAGAATGTTCCGTGTGCACTTGAGAAGAAAGTGTACTCTGCTGTTTTTGGATGCAGTGTCCTATAAATATCAATTAAATCTATCTGATCTATTGTGTCATTTAAAGCTTGTGTTTCCTTATTAATTTTCGGTTTGGATGATCTGTCCATTGGTGTAAGTTAGGTGTTAAAGTCCCCCACTATTATTGTGTTACTGTCTATTTCCTCTTTTAGAGCTGTTAGCAGTTGCCTTATGTATTGAGGTGCTCCTATGTTGGGTGCGTATATATTTATAATTGTTATATCTTCTTGGGTTGATCCCTTGATCATTATGTAGTGTCCTTCCTTGTCTCTTGTAACATTCTTTATTTTAAACTCTGTTTTATCTGATATGAGTATTGCTACTCCAGCTTTCTTTTGATTTCCATTTGTATGGGATATCTTTTTCCATTCCCTCATTTTCAGTCTGTATGTGTCCCTAGGTCTGAAATGGGTCTCTTGTAGACAGCATATATATGGGTCTTGTTTTTGTATCCATTCAGCAAGCCTGTGTCTTTTGGTTGGAGCATTTAATCCATTCATGTTTAAGGTAATTATCAATATGCATGTTCCTATGACCATTTTCTGAATTGTTTTGGGTTTGTTTTTGTAGGTCCTTTTCTTCTCTTGTTTTTCCCAGTTAGAGAAGTTCCTTTAGCATTTGTTGTAGAGCTGGTTTGGTGGTGCTGAATTCTCTTAGCTTTTGCTTATGTGTAGAGCTTTTGATTTCTCCATCGAATCTGAATGAGATCCTTGCTGGGTAGAGTAATCTTGGTTGTAAGTTCTTCCCTTTCATCACTTTAAGTATATCATGCCACTCCCTTCTGGCTTGTAGAGGTTCTGCTGAGAAATCAGGTGTTAACCTTATGGGAGTTCCCTTGTATGTTATTTGTCATTTTTCCCTTGCTGCTTTCAATAATTTTTCTTTGTCTTTAATTTTTGCCAATTCGATTACTGTGTGTCTCGGCATGTTTCTCCTTGGGTTTATCCTGTATGGGACTCTCTGCACTTCGTGGACTTGGGTGGCTATTTCCTTTCCCATGTTAGAGAAGTTTTCGAGTATAATCTCTTCAGATATTTTCTCTGGTCCTTTCTCTCTCTCTTCTCCTTCTGGGACCCCTATAATGTGAACATTGTTGCGTTTAATGTTGTCCCAGAGGTCTCTTATGCTGTCTTCATTTCTTTTTATTCTTTTTTCTTTATTCTGTTCCACAGCAGTGAATTCCACCATTCTGTCCTCCAGGTCACTTATCCGTTCTTCTGCCTCAGTTATTCTGCTATTGATTCATTCTAGTGTATTTTTCATTTCAGTTGTTTTATTCTTCATCTCCGTTTGTTTGTTGTTTAATTCTTCTACATCTTTGTTAAACATTTCTTGCATCTTCTCGATCTTTGCCTCCATTCTTTTTCTGA
The DNA here is from genome assembly GCF_028564815.1 of Eubalaena glacialis. NCBI lineage: Eukaryota > Metazoa > Chordata > Mammalia > Artiodactyla > Balaenidae > Eubalaena > Eubalaena glacialis. The sequence continues at coordinate 40,388,387 of NC_083724.1, forward strand.
GGTCCTGGATCATCTTCACTATCATTATTCTGAATTCCTTTTCAGAATAATGGAGATAGGAAGGTTGCCTTTCTCCATTTCATTTAGTTGTTTTTCTGGGGTTTTATCTTGTTCCTTCATCTGGTACATAACCCTCTGCCTTTTCATCTTGTCTATCTTTCTGTGAATGTGGTTTTTGTTCCACAGGCTGCAGGATTGTAGTTCTTGCTTCTGCTGTCTTTCCTCGGTGGATGAGGCTATCTAAGAGGCTTGTCGAAGTTTCCTGATGGGAGGGACTGGTGGTGGGTATAGCTGGCTGTTGTTCTGGTGGGCAGAACTCAGTAAAACTTTAATCCACTCGTCTGCTGATGGGTGGGGCTGGGTTCCCTCCCTGTTGGTTGTTTGGCCTGAGGCAACCCAACACTGGAGCCTACCAGGGCTCTTTGGTGGGGCTAATGGTGGACTCTGGGAGGGCTCAAGCCAAGGAGTCTTACCAGAACTTGTGCTGCCAATGTCCTTGTCCCTTGCTGAGCCACACCTGCCCCCCGCCTCTGCAGGAGACCCTCCAACACTAGCAGGTGGGTCCGGTTCAGCCTCCTATGGGGTCACTGCTCCTTTCCCTGGGTCCTGATGTGCACACTACTTTGTGTGTGCCGTCCAAGAGTGGAGTCTCTGTTTCCCCCAGTCCTGCCGAAGTCCTGCAATCAAATCAAATCCCGCTACCCTTCAAAGTCTGATTCTCCAGGAATTCCTCCACCCGTTGCCAGACCCCCACGTTGGGAAGCCTGACGTGGGGCTCAGAACCTTCACTCCAGTGGGTGGACTTCTGTGGTATAAGTGTTCTCCAGTTTGTGAGTCACCCACCCAGCAGTTATGGGATTTGATTTTGTTGTGATCGCGCCCCTCCTGCCGTCTCATTGTGGCTTCTCCTTTGTCTCTGCATGTGGAGTATCTTTTTTGGTGATTTCCAGTGTCTTCCTGTCAATGATTTTTCAGCAGTTAGTTGTGATTCTGGTGTTCTTGAAAGAGGGAGTGAGAGCATGTCCTTCTACTCCTCCATCTTGAACCAATCTCTGTATCTTCACTATTAAATGAAACACTATATGACAATAGCATAATGTCTAATTGTAGGTGTTCAATAGAGTTTTAATTAACTAACATTTATATATTAGGTTGAAAAAATGAAGTAGTTGATGTTTAATCTTTTTTTACTTACAAAAAAGGCAATTTCATATAGTTTAACATAATATATATATTGGTCATTCACTTCAAAGTATATTCATTGATGAGACAGTACACTTAGATACATTCTTGAATGGCTATTTAAAGGCTAAATGATCAATATGAGACATGACTCTGTGAGAAATTATAATATGGAGAAATAAATGTTGGCTGCAATAATTTGGGATGACTTAATGGAGGTGTGAGATCTGATATTGACCTTGAAAGATGGGTAGGATTGGGTGACTGGAGAAGCAATAGAATATTCCAAAAGTTCTGATTGATTAAACTTTCTCTTTCAGAGATAGATGAGTGACATAGTCAACATTTAGAATTTTGAATTTAATTTCAGATGGGACCTGTAAAATAGTTAGTTCAACCATTTTATATTACAGATAAGGAGAGAGGCCTACAGGATTTAAATGACTAGCCCATCATCATAGAAGTGATTAGCTACAAAACCACTGGAAAAAGATGACAGGTACCATTATTACTCGCAAGCAAGAAGTGGGGATAATTTTAGAGTTATGAATAAATGCTCATCAAGATTATTGTTAAAACTTTGAAGAATAATATTTAAAAAAACACTGCCTATGGAATCAATCTTTTAAAGAATATGGGCTGTGATGATTGAGAACAAATAAAACATGTCGATGGAAGTAAAGGATGCAGAGGGAAATGGCAAGCATTTGAACAAAAATTAATGTATGCCCAGGGGCTATGCAAATCATTGAATGATAAACACAATACAGACTTTACAGAGACCATGTAAATGAAGGAGCAGCGCTGAGAGTAATCATGGTTGAACAAGAGGCATATGCAAGATAGAAAACATTTGGGACAGAAGAGGCTGGAAAAGATTAAAGAATAAATTTAGAGAGTGTACAAAAGCTCAGGCAAATCAAAGGTGGAAAGTGAAGGGAAGATTGCACAAGAGGATTGATAATAAGATGTGTTTCAAGTACATGGAAACAAGATGTCTGTACAGAAGGCAAGAGTATCTCACAGGTGGCAAAGGTCATTTACTGAGAGAAGAGGTAGAATTTCTGAATAAGATAATTAAATGACTCAGTTTTCCTAAGCATTAGTGATGTCAGGAGTGGACATATCTAGTAGGAAAAACGGAGAAATCTGGCTGGTATTAGCATAGCTGGAAAGGAAATGGAGTGAGGAGTTTGGTGAATTATTTAAGGCTGAATGAAGCATGATTGCTATAGGGAGATCTAACAAGCTTCGTGATATTGAGTTGGTTGTTGAACTTCTCAAGACCTCAGATTTCTTAGCTGTAAATTGAAGGGTTTGGACAAAATGAACTTTAAGGCAGTTTTACTCAAAGTGTGGCCCATGGACCAGCAGGTCCGGTACTATTTGTTACCAGTTTGTGAAAGAAATTTGTACAGACTTCGAGAATGTTTAGGAACTTTTATAGCAATTTGACATTGCTGCAACATCTAGGCATGTGATTTTGTATTTTACAAATTATTGGTCTACAATGAACTTGAAATTAAAAAAAAAAAGGGTCCTTCACTGTGGGTAACTTGAGAATTATTGTTATAAGGTATTTTGGAACTTTAAAGTTACGATTACATATTTTCAGTGATTAAAATTTCTCTGGGCTATGGATAGGTCTGATTCATCCTTGTATTAGCTTGTTAGGGCTGCCATAACAAAATACCACAAACTTGGTGGCTTAAACACAGAAATTTATTTTCTCACAGTTCTGGAGACTAAAAGTTCAAGACGGGTGTCAGCAGGCTTGGTTCCTCCAGAGGCCTCTCTCCGTGGCTTACAAATAGTAGCCTTCTTGCTGTGTCCTCACGTGGTCTTTCCTCTGTGCCTGTGCATCCGTGGTGTCTCCACATGTTCTAGTCTCTTCTTCCTCTAAGGATTCCATTTGGATTGGGTTTGAGCCCACCTTAATGGCCTCACTTTAGCTTATTCACCTCTTCAAAGGCCCTATCTCCAAATACAGTTACATACTGAAGTATGAGGCATTAAGGCTTCAACATATGAATTGGGAAAAACAATTCAGCCCATAACCATGCTAGAGAAAGCTTGTTTTTCAAAGCATCATTTTATGACAGCCTAACCAACTGATGGGTATTTTGGGGTTTGGTTTGTATGTTTGTTTTTGCCAAATGACCACAAATATAAGAATTAGTTATAGTATATTTTCATTTGATTTTAGTGTATGTACATTTCCCCCCAAATAATTCCCTTATTCCAATAAATTAAGATCAAAATAAATAAATTTCAGTTGTCGGAATCTCAGAAGTGTTTGGATGAGCAAGTAGCAGCGTTATAACAGATGATTCAATAAATCCATGAACCTTCCTCCATTTCTGAACTATCATTTAAAAAAAGTTAATAAAGTCACAGTAAACTCTCAGAAACTTAATAGGACATAAAGCAATCTTTATTCAAATTTTTACCTAAAATTTTTACCTAAAATTTTTTACTGAAAATTTTTGATGCATTTGATTTTTTTCCATGGCTCCCGTAATATAAAAGTTTACCTGTGTTCTGTTATTCAGATTCCCTGTATCCTGTCATTTTTTTCCCTTTAATAAAGTCAAACTTTGGACATAATGCAGATTAATCCCCTTAGGTTAAATTTCTAGAATTACACCTACTGGGTGAAGAAATAGAGTATTTTTAAGGTTCTTCTTATCTACTGCCAAATTGCTCTCCGTCAGAAGTATAAATTGCCCTTTTCACTAGTAGTGTGGGAGAATATTTGTTTTGCTGTATTCTTGCCAGAATTTATGATTAGCATTAAGCAAATTATTTTGTAAGTTTGAAACATGAAATGTGATACATTATTTTCCTTTGTATATTTTCTTATTACAGATGAAGTTGCATCATTTTTCAGGTTATTGGCCACCTGTATGTCTTTGTGAACTGCCATTCAGTTGAGCATGATGTACTTTGAAAGACATACATGACGTCCTTTGAAGGACGTACTGCCCTATAATAATTTCACCTCGTATTCAGAAATGGGCATAAATTCAAAGTACTGTAAAGCTTTACAAACTTATTTTCATTCTTTTTCCTCCCCAACTTTCCCTGCTTTCCATTAGTCTGCTCTATTAAATAACTTCTCTGTATTTGCCCGTGGAGGTCCTAGAATGCAGTGTGTTGAGGAACTCATAACAGAGTTTGATACCCACTCTATTTTCAGTCTAGATCCAAAAGGAAACAAATTTCTAAGTTCATCAGAAAGAATAGGAACTGAACCTGAAACTTTCACTTTGCTCAAATGTTACCTGTACGGTGCAGATAATATGTCTCTGTGTTAACATTTTTGCTCATCAAGAAATAGACATGGAGGCCCAGAAACTCTGAGGACCAAGGTTGAAATGTGCCTTGATTTTCTTTGGCTTCTTATATATTTTGCCTGTGTGGTAATTAATACTTCAATTTACCTTGCACAGTCTATCTTGTGCATGATTTTATGTCAGGCAGATGGACTGAAACTGCCTTTTCTTGCATTGCCAGGCCTTCAAAGGCTGCTCTGTGAAACTACACATAAACCTCCACTTTCCTGAAAAGCCAGCACTGAATCTGTCTTATGTTACACAAAGGAGGGCTGAATTTCTGAGGACATTTTTCATTATGTGAATAAACTACTTCTTCACATATGACCAGGAGAACTTTGTGCAGAGGGTAGAGAGGGCAAAGATTAAAGGTTTGGTAGAAGTAAGAGGGAGGAAAAGGGAGGAGCTGGAGCCTAATTACAGGTAGAGAATTATTTAAATAAGAGATGGTAAATTCACAGTTCTCTGCCTGAATTCAGGTTTTAAATATTTTCGGACAACAAGGTTTCCATTTTTAACATTTTTTAAATTGTTATAAAATGTACATAATATAAAATTTACCATTGTGACCATTTTCAAGTTCAGTGGTATTAAGTACATTCATATTGTTGTGCAACCATCACCACCCTTCATCTCTAGAAGTTTTTTCATCATGCAAAACTGAAATTCTATAGTCATTAAACAGTAACTCCCAATTCCCCACCCCTTCCAGCCCCTGTAAGCTACCATTCTTTCTGTCTCTATAATTTTGACTACTCTAGGTACTTCATGTAAGTGGAATCATACAATATTATTCTTTTTGTGATGGCTTATTTCAATTAGCATAAAGTCCTCAGGGTTTATCCATGCTGTAGCATATGTCAGAATTTCCTTCTTTTTTATGACTGAATAATATTCCATTTTGCTTATCCAGTCTTCTGTCAGTGAGCACTTATGTTCCTTCCATGTTTTAGCTACTGTGAATAATACTGCTATGAATATGGGTATACAAATATCTCTTTGAGACCCTGCTTTCAAGTTTGGGTATATACCCAGAAGTGGAATCATTAGATCATATTTTCAGTTTTTTTAGAAACTATCATGCTGGTTTCCACAGCAGCTGTATCATTTTACATTCCTACCAACCATGTCCAAGGGTTCCAATTTCTCTACATCCTTGCTAACATTTGTTATTTCTGTTTTTTTTTTTTAAAGTAGCCATCCTAATGATTGTGAGGTGATATCTCACTGTGGTTTTGATTTGATTTTCCTAATGATCAGTGATTTGAGCATTTTTTCATGTGCTTATTTTCCATTCATATATCTTCTTTAGAGAAATGTTTATTCAAGTTCTTTGCCCATTTTTGAATTGAATTGATTGTTTTTTTTTTGTTGGTGACTTTTAGGAGTTCTCTATATATTCTGGATATTAATCCCTTATCAGATATCTGCAAATATGTTCTTCCATTCTGTGGGTTACTTTTTCACTCTGTTGATAATGTCCTTTGAATGCACAAAATTTAAAAATTTTCATGAAGTCCAATTTGTCTATGTTTTCTTGTGTTGCCTGTGCCTTTGGTGTCATATCCAAGAAATCTTTGCTAAATCCAGTGTTCTGAAGTATCTGCCTTAAGCCTTCTTCTAAGTGTTTTATAGTTTTAGCTCTTATGTTTAGGTGTTTGATCCATGTTGAGTTAACTTTTGTATATGGTGTTAGGTAAAGGCCAACTTCATTCTTTTGCATGTACATATTAAGTTTTTCCAGCACCACTTGTTAAAAAGACTGTTCTTTTCCCACATTGAATGGCTTTGGCATCCTTGTCAAAAGTAATTTGCCCATATATGCAAATGTTTGTTTCTGGGCCTAGTTGTAAGCAGGTAGTGATCTTTTAGACAAAAACTGCTGTTTCATGGCAAAAGAGCCGTTAACAGATTTATAAGCTATCAATTATTAATATTTCTCTAGTGGTTGGAGTTGCCTGATGTATTTTTCTTCTGCCATGTAAACTGAAATGGTCACCAGGTTTCTTAGTGTTAAAAATAATCAGTTTCTTTAAAAAGTCAATATCTTATTCTTCTTTAATTGTAGGATATTTGCCATATATTCCACAACATATAATATGATGTAAAGATATGTTTGATGTGGTTTTCTGGAAAAATTGTTTTTTTGATCCAGAAACTAATTGGTATTTACAACATGAGAATGAGTTTCCTTCTTTCGGCTTGATAGTGAATTTTTCTGAATGTGTGTAATGTGTGAATGCATGCATGTGTCATGTGTGAGCCAAATAGGCATATGTAATTAAGGTAGCACAGGGTCATCTGGCTGTGGGGAAGGGCACACAAGTTCATTCCCTAAGTAACAGAAGCTTATACACTTAAGTGCCAAAATCTGGTACATGTAAAGGCATTTATTTTCTGAAACGCATCACAGTTGATTTGAATTTCTTTAACTGAAATATTAAACCACAAGTTTTACTGTTTTTTGGGGATATTTCAGCATTTTCTTTAAGTGTAAAGTGTTTTATTCCCTCAATATTCCTTTTTTTTGAATTCTTAAATTTGAGTTTTTTCAAGTATTTTTCTGACTTCTTTGCTCAGGCTCTAAGTGACTATTTTTCCCCAGCAGGTAGGTATCAGCTCCTAATGGTACCTATTCCTCTTTCTAATTTGTTGCGTTTACTCGGCTATGGGAAAGCTTAGAATTGTGTGTAAAATAAAAGTAAACTTCCTTCTCTGAAAAAAGAAGTGGAAAGAGTTCTCTCAAAAATTTAAAAACTTTGGACTTTGGAATATGTGTTTTATGAGAGAATATGACTCCTATTACTATAGTATTGGTTGTATTCTGAATGATTTAGGTTAGAACTGCTTTTTGTGCTTAAATTTGATTTGTTATTAATTAAAGGCTCTTTAATTACCGTCAGGAGGAATTTATTGGTTAACTGCAGTTTGTACAGATTTTTCCTGTGCTGTGCAGTCTGCTAAATACTCAGTGTGAAGAGAGATGTCCTGTTTTCAGTCATCACGTGTTAGCCTGACTTGTTTGCCTCAAGACTTACACAAGGTTACTGCTCAATCCAGTTTTGAAAGTTGTACTTTAGGGGTGTTAGTAAGCTAATTTTCATCCCTTTTAGTTACAATTGCCCACATTTCAACTTACTGTATATCAGTTCCTTGGAAATTCTTCTTTTAGTCCTTTGCAGATGTCTGCTGGGAGGAATAGTACTGCTGTTAGTATTGGTTGATTAGCTGTGACAGCGCTCCTTCATTGCTTTTTTTTTTTTTTTTAAACATCTTTATTGAAGTATAATTGCTTTACAATGGTGTGTTAGCTTCTGCTTTATAGCAAAGTGAATCAGTTATACATATACATATGTTCCCATATCTCTTCCCTCTTGCATCTCCCTCCCTCCCACCCTCCCTATCCCACCCCTCTAGGTGGTCACAAAGCACCGAGCTGATCTCCCTGTGCTATGCGGCTGCTTCCCACTAGCTATCTATTTTACATTTGGTAGTGTATATATGTCCATGACACTCTCTCACCCTGTCACATCTCACCCCTCCCCCTCCCCATATCCTCAAGTCCATTCTCTAGTAGGTCTGTGTCTTTATTCCCATCTTGCCACTAGGTTCTTCATGACCTTTTTTTTTTTCTTCCTTAGATTCCATATATATGTGTTAGCATACTGTATTTCTTTTTCTCTTTCTGACTTACTTCACTCTGTATGACAGACTCTAACTCCATCCACCTCATTACAAACACCTCCATTTCATTTCTTTTTATGGCTGAGTAATATTCCATTGTATATATGTGCCACATCTTCTTTATCCATTCATCCGATGATGGACACCTAGGTTGCTTCCATGTCCTGGCTATTGTAAACAGAGCTGCAATGAATATTTTGGTACATGACTCTTTCTGAATTCTGGTTTTCTCAGGGTATATGCCCAGTAGTGGGATTGCTGGGTCGTATGGTAGTTCTATTTTTAGTTTTTTAAGGAACCTCCATACTGTTCTCCATAGTGGCTGTATCAATTTACATTCCCACCAACAGTGCAAGAGGGTTCCCTTTTCTCCACACTCTCTCCAGCGTTTATTGTTTCTAGATTTTTTGATGATGGCCATTCTGACCGGTGTGAGATGATACCTCATTGTAGTTTTGATTTGCATTTCTCTAATGATTAATGATGTTGAGCATTCTTTCATGTGTCTGTTGGCAATCTGTATCTCTTCTTTGGAGAAATGTCTATTTAGGTCTTCTGCCCATTTTTGGATTGGGTTGTTTGTTTTTTTGTTATTGAGCTGCATGAGCTGCTTGTAAATCTTGGAGATTAATCCTTTGTCAGTTGCTTCATTTGCAAATATTTTCTCCCATTCTGAGGGTTGTCTTTTGGTCTTGTTTATGGTTTCCTTTGCTGTGCAAAAGCTTTTAAGTTTCATTAGGTCCCATTTGTTTATTTGTGTTTTTATTTCCATTTCTCTAGGACCTGGGTCAAAAAGGATCTTGCTGTGATTTATGTCATAGAGTGTTCTGCCTATGTTTTCCTCTAAGAGTTTGATAGTGTCTGGCCTTACACTTAGGTCTTTAATCCATTTTGAGTTTATTTTTGTGTATGGTGTCAGGGAGTGTTCTAATTTCATACTTTTACATGTACCTGTCCAATTTTCCCAGCACCACTTCTTGAAGAGGCTGTCTTTTCTCCACTGTATATGCTTGCCTCCAATATCAAAGATAAGGTGACCATATGTGCGTGGGCTTATCTCTGGGCTTTCTATCCTGTTCCATTGATCTATATTTCTGTTTTTGTGCCAGTACCAAACTGTCTTGATTACTGTAGCTTTGTAATATAGTCTGAAGTCAGGGAGCCTGATTCCTCCAGCTCCATTTTTCGTTCTCAAGATTGCTTTGGCTATTCGGGGTCTTTTGTGTTTCCATACAAATTGTGAAATTTTTTGTTCTAGTTCTGTGAAAAATGCCAGTGGTAGTTTGATAGGGATTGCATTGAATCTGTAGATTGCTTTGGGTAGCAGAGTCATTTTCACAATGTTGATTCTTCCAATCCAAGAACATGGTGTATCTCTCCATCTATTTGTATCATCTTTAATTTCTTTCATCAGTGTCCTATAATTTTCTGCATACAGGTCTTTTGTCTCCTTAGGTAGGTTTATTCCTAGATATTTTATTCTTTTTGTTGCAATGGTAAACGGGAGTGTTTTCTTAATTTCACTTTCAGATTTTTCATCATTAGTATACAGGAATGCAAGAGATTTCTGTGCATTAATTTTGTATCCTGCTACTTTACCAAATTGATTGATTAGCTCTAGTAGTTTTCTGGTAGCATCTTTTGGATTCTCTATGTATAGTGTCATGTCATCTGCAAACAGTGACAGCTTTACTTCTTCTTTTCCGATTTGGATTCCTTTTATTTCTTTTTCTTCTCCGATTGCTGTGGCTAACACTTCCAATACTATGTTGAATAATAGTGGTGAGAGTGGGCAACCTTGTCTTGTTCCTGATCTTAGTGGAAATGGTTTCAGTTTTTCACCATTGAGGACAATGTTGGCTGTGGGTTTGTCATATACGGCCTTTATTATGTTGAGGAAAGTTCCTTCTATGCCTACTTTCTGCAGGACTTTTATCATAAATGGGTGTTGAATTTTGTGGAAAGCTGTCTCTGCATCTATTGAGATGATCATATGGTTTTTCTCCTTCAATTTGTTAATATGATGTATCACGTTGATTGATTTGCGTATATTGAAGAATCCTTGCATTCCTGGAATAAACCCCACTTGATCATGGTGTATAATCCTTTTAATGTGCTGTTGGATTCTGTTTGCTAGTATTTTGTTGAGGATTTTTGCATCTGTGTTCATCAGTGATATTGGCCTGTAGTTTTCTTTCTTTGTGACATCTTTGTCTGGTTTTGGTATCAGGGTGATGGTGGCCTCGTAGAATGAGTTTGGGAGTGTTCCTCCCTCTGCAATATTTTGGAAGAGTTTGAGAAGGATAGGTGTTAGCTCTTCTCTAAATGTTTGATAGAATTCGCCTGTGAAGCCATCTGGTCCTGGGCTTTTGTGTGTTGGAAGATTTTTAATCACAGTTTCAATTTCAGTGCTTGTGATTGGTCTGTTCATATTTTCTATTTCTTCCTGGTTCAGTCTCAGCAGGTTGTGCATTTCTAAGAATCTGTCCATTTCTTCCAGGTTGTCCATTTTATTGGCATAGAGTTGCTTGTAGTAATCTCTCATGATCGTTTGTATTTCTGCAGTGTCAGTGGTTACTTCTCCTTTTTCATTTCTAATTCTATTGATTTGAGTCTTCTCCCTTTTTCTCTTGATGAGTCTGGCTAATGGTTTATCAATTTTGTTTATCTTCTCAAAGAACCAGCTTTTAGTTTCATTGATTTTTGCTATTGTTTCCTTCATTTCTTTTTCATTTATTTCTGATCTGATCTTTATGATTTCTTTCCTTCTGCTAGCTTTGGGGTTTTTTTGTTCTTTTTTCTCTAATTGCTTTAGGTGCAAGGTTAGGTTGTTTATTCGAGATGTTTCCTGTTTCTTGATGTAGGCTTGTATTGCTATAAACTTCCCTCTTAGGACTGCTTTTGCTGCATCCCATAGGTTTTGGATCGTCGTGTCTCCATTGTCATTTGTTTCTAGGTATTTTTTGATTTCCCCTTTGATTTCTTCAGTGATCACTTCGTTATTAAGTAGTGTATTGTGTAGCCTCCATGTGTTTGTATTTTTTACAGATCTTTTCCTGTAATTGATATCTAGTCTCATAGCGTTGTGGTCGGAAAAGATACTTGATACGATTTCAATTTTTTAAAATTTACCAAGGCTTGATTTGTGGCCCAGTATATGATCTATCCTGGAGAATGTTCCATGAGCACTTGAGAAAAATGTGTATTCTGTTGTTTTTGGGTGGAATGTCCTATAAATATCAATTAAGTCCATCTTGTTTAATGTATCATTTAAAGCTTGTGTTTCCTTATTTATTTTCATTTTGGATGATCTGTCCATTGGTGAAAGTGGGGTGTTAAAGTCCCCTACTATGATTGTGTTACTGTCGATTTCCCCTTTTATGGCTGTTAGTATTTGCCTTATGTATTGAGGTGCTCCTATGTTGGGTGCATAAATATTTACAATTGTTATACCTTCCTCTTGGATCGATCCCTTGATCATTATATAGTGTCCTTCTTTGTCTCTTGTAATAGTCTTTATTTTAAAGTCTATTTTGTCTGATATGAGAATTGCTACTCCAGCTTTCTTTTGATTTCCATTTGCATGGAATATCTTTTTCCATCCCCTCACTTTCAGTCTGTATGTGTCTCTAGGTCTGAAGTGGGTCTCTTGTAGACAGCATATATATGGGTCTTGTTTTTGTATCCATTCAGCCAGTCTGTGTCTTTTGATGGGAGCATTTAATCCATTTACATTTAAGGTAATTATCGATACATATGTTCCTATTCCCATTTTCTTAAATGTTTTGGGTTTGTTATTGTAGGTAGACTACCTATTTCTTCTTCATTTGTTAGGTCTGGTGTGTTTTGACCCTGCTCCTTCATCTGCTGTGTGTTTTTCTGTCTTCTCATTTTGCTTATCTTACTGTGTTTGGGGTCTCCTTTTCACAGGCTGCAGGTTCGTAGTTCCCGTTGTTTTTGGTATCTGTCCCCAGTGGCTAAGGTTGGTTCAGTGGGTTGTGTAGGTTTCCTGGTGGAGGGAACTAGTGCCTGTGTTCTGGTGGATGAGGCTGGATGTTGTCTTTCTGGTGGGCTCGTCCACGTCTGGTGGTGTGTTTTGGGGTGTCTGTGGCCTTATTATGATTTTAGGCAGCCTCTCTGTTAATGGATGGGGCTGTGTTCCTGTCTTGCTAGTTGTTTGGCATAGGGTGTCCAGCACTGTAGCTTGCTGGTCGTTGAGTGAAGCTGGGTCTTGATGTTGAGATGGAGATCTCTGAGAGATTTTTGCCGTTTGGTATTACGTGGAGCTGGGAGGTCTCTTGTGGACCAGTGTCCTGAAGTTGGCTCTCCCACCTCAGAGGCACAGCCCTGATGCCTGGCTGGAGCACCAAGAGCCTTTCATCCACACGGCTCAGAATAAAAGGGAGAAAAAATGGAAAGAAAGAAAGAAAGCGGATAAAATAAAATAAAATAAAGCAATTATAATAAAAAATAAGAAAAAAAAATTATTAAGAATAAATTTATTAAGAAAAAAATTTTTTTTAATTTTTAAAAATAGATTTATTAACTTTTTATACTAAAAATAAGAAAAAAATTAAGAAAAAATTTATTAAGAAAAAAATTTTTTTTAATTTTTTAAAATAATATGAAAAAACTTATTAAAAATTTTTTTTAATTTTTTAAAAATAGAAAATAAGGAAAAAATTATTAAGAAAACATTTATTAGGGAAAAAAAAATTTAAGTAAAAAAAAAAACAAAAAAAAAAAACAGACCAACCTAACCCTAGGACTAACGGTGAGAGCAAAGCTATACAGACAAAATCTCACCCAGAAGCATACACATATACACTCACAAAAAAAGGAAAAGGGGAAAAGTTAATATATCCTGCTCCCAAAGTCCACCTCCTAAATTTGGGATGATTCGTTGTCTATTCAGGTATTCAACAGATGCAGGCACATCAAGTTGATTGTGGAGCTTTAATCCGCTGCTTCTGAGGCTGCTGGGAGAGATTTCCCTTTCTCTTCTTTGTTCGCGCAGCTCCCGGGGTTCAGCTTTGGATTTGGACCCGCCTCTGCATGTAGGTCGCCTGAGGGCGTCTGTTCCCCGCCCAGACAGAATGGGGTTAAAGGAGCAGCTGATTCGGGGGCTCTGGCTCAGTCAGGCCGGGGAGAGGGAGCGGTACGGAGGAGGCGGGGCGAGCCTGCGGCGGCAGAAGCCGGCGTGACGTTGCAGCAGCCTGAGGCGCGCCGTGAGCTCTCCCGGGGAAGTTGTCCCCAGATTACGGGAGCCTGGCCGTGGCGGGCTGCACAGGCTCCCGGGAGGGGCGGTGTGGAGAATGACGTGTGCTCGCCCACAGGCTTTTTGGTGGCGGCAGCAGCAGCCTTAGCGTCCCATGCCCGTCTCTGGGGTCCGTGCTGATAGCCGCGGCTCGCGCCTGTCTCTGGAGTTCGTTCAAGTGGCGCTCTGAATCCCCTCTCCTTGCACGCCGCGAAACAAAGAGGCAAGAAAAAGTCTCTTGTCTCTTCGGCAGCTGCAGACTTTTTCTCAGGCACCCTCCCGGCTAGCTGTGGTTCGCTAGCCCCTTCAGGCTGTGTTCACGCAGCCAACCCCAGTCCTCTCCCTGGGATCCGACCGAAGCCCGCGCCTCAGCTCCCAGCCCCCGCCCGCCCCGGCGGCTGAGCAGACAAGCCTCTCGGGCTGGTGAGTGCCGGTCGGCACCGCTCCTCTGTGCGGGAATCTCTCCGCTTTGCCCTCCGCACCACTGTGGCTGCGCTCTCCTCCGTGGCTCTGAAGCTTCCCCCCTCTGCTACCCGCAGTCTCTGCCCACGAAGGGGCTTCCTAGTGTGTGGAAACCTTTCCTCCTTCACAGCTCCCTCCCACTGGTGCAGGTCCCATCCCTATTCTTTTGTCTCTGTTATTTCTTTTTTCTTTTGCCCTACCCAAGTACGTGAGGAGTTTCTTGCCTTTTGGGAGGTCTGACGTCTTCTGCCAGCGTCCAGTGGGTGTTCTGTAGGAGCAGTTCCACGTGTAGATGTATTTCTCATGTATTTGTGGGGAGGAAGGTGATCTCCGCGTCTTACTCTTCCGCCATCTTGCCCCTCCCTCCATTGATTTTTTTTACTCAAAAGAAACTTTTGTCTTTTATATTTTCCCTCATATTTACTATTCATAATGCCTTTTCTTCCTTTCTGTATATTTGAGTATCCATCTAGTATCATTTCCCTTCAGCCTAAAGTTCTTCCTTTGAAATTGTGGCAAATTTTATCAGATGTCATTTTCTCAAAAATGCCTTTATTCACCATGTTTTCTGAAAGATGATTTCACTGGATAAAGGGTTTTTGGTTGGCGGTTTTTATTACCTTTCAGCATTTTAAAGATGCAATTCCATTGTTACCTGACTTTCATTGTATCTGATGAGAAGACTTAGAAAATTTATATCATTGTCACCTATATACAGTGTGTCATTTTTCTCTGGCTGCTTTCAGGATTTCCTCTTTACCTTCAGTTTTCAGCAGTTTGACTAAGATGTGTGTAGGAAAGGATTGACTAGCAGGCCTAGGCTGCTCAAACCCCACACATTCCCAAGAGAGGCCTCTTTTCAGAACTGCCCCTTGGCTGGTTTCTGGGAGATAAGATAACTGACCGTGGGTATAACAGCTTTTCTGAGTCCTGTGAGTCCTCTCAGCAAATCATTGAGCCTGAAGGTGGCCTTGGGGACTCCTGACACAGTGTGCTAGGTGTGGTTTGTATTGAAACTATTTGGATTTTTCTGAGCTTCTTGACTCTGCAGGTTGACATTTCTACAACAAATATTGGAAATTTTCAATAATTATTCAACAAAACTTCCCCCCATTTTTGTTTCTCTGGTGATCTGATTACACATGCATTAGATTGCTTAAAGTTGTTCCACAAGTCACTAATGCTCTCTCTCTCTTTTTGTTTTTTTTTACCATGTACCTGATTTTATTTTATTTTTTTAACATCTTCATTGGAGTATAATTGCTTTACAATGTTGTGTTAGTTTCTGCTGTATAGCAAAGTGAATCAGCTATGCATATACATATATCCCCATATACCCTCCCTCTTGAGTCTCCCTCGCACCCTCCCTATCCCACCCCTCTAGCTGGTCACAGAGTACGGAGCCAACCTCCCTGTGCTACGCGGCTGCTTCCCACTAGCTAACTATTTTACATTTGGTAGTATATATATGTCCATGCCACTCTCTCACTTCGTCCCAGCTTCCCCTTCCCCTTCCCCTTATCCTCAAGTCCATTCTCTATGTCTGCGTCTTTATTCCTGTCCTGCCCCAGGTTCTTCAGAACCATTTTTTTTTTAGATTCCATATATATGTGTTAGCATACGGTATTTGTTTTTCTCTTTCTCACTTACTTCACTCTGTATGACAGACTCTAGGTCCATCCACCTCACTACAGATAACCCAATTTAATTTCTTTTTATGGCTGAGTAATATTCCATTGTGTATATGTGCCACATCTTCTTTATCCATTCATCTGTGGATGGACACTTAGGTTGCTTCCATGTCCTGGCTATTGTAAATAGTGCTGCAGTGAATATTGTGATACATGACTCTTTTTGAATTATGGTTTTCTCAGGGTATATGTCCAGTAGTGGGATTGCTGGGTGGTATGGTAGTTCTAATTTTAGTTTTTTAAGGAACCTCCATACTGTTCTCCATAGTGGCTGTATCAATTGACATTCCCACCAACAGTGCAAGAGGGTTCCCTTTTCTCCACACCCTCTTCAGCATTTATTGTTTGTAGAGGTTTTGATGATGTCCATTCTGACTGGTGTGAGGTGATACCTCATTGTGGTTTTGATTTGCATTTCTCTAATGATTAGTGATATTGAGCATCCTTTCAGGTGTTTGTTGGCAATCTGTATATCTTCTTTGGGGAAATGTCTATTTAGGTTTTCTGCCCATTTTTGGATTGGGTTGTTTGTTTTTTTTCATATTGAGCTGCATGAGCTGCTTGTATATTTTGGAGATTAATCCTTTGTCAGTTGCTTCATTTGCAGATACTTTCTCCCATTATGAGGATTGTCTTTTCGTCTTGTTTATGGTTTCCTTTGCTGTGCAAAAGCTTTTAAGTTTCATTAGGTCTCATTTGTTTATTTTTGTTTTTATTTCCATTTCTCTAGGAGGTGAGTCAAAAAGGATCTTGCTGTGATTTATGTCATAGATTGTTCTGCCTGTGTTTTCCTCTAAGAGTTTTATGGTGTCCAGTCTTACATTTAGGTCTCGAATCCATTTTGAGGTTATTTTTGTGTATGGTGTTAGGGAGTGTTCTAATTTCATTCTTTTACATGTAGCTGTCCAGTTTTCCCAGCATCACTTATTGAAGAGGCTGTCTTTTCTCCATTGTATATTCTTGCCTCCTTTATCAAATATAAGGTAACCATATGTGCGTGGGTTTATCTCTGGGCTTTCTGTCCTGTTCCGTTTACCTATATTTCTGTTTTTGTGTCAGTACCATTACTGTCTTGATTACTGTAGCTTTGTAGTATAGTCTGAAGTCTGGGAGCCTGATTCCTCCAGCTCCATCTTTCTTTCTCAAGATTGCTTTGGCTATTTGGGGTCTTTTGTATTTCCATACAAATTGTGAAATTTTTTGTTCTAGTTCTGTGAAAAACGCCATTGGTAGTTTGATAGGGATTGCATTGAATCTGTAGATTGCTTTGGGTAGTATAGTCATTTTCACAATGTTGATTCTTCCAATCCAAGAACATGGTATATCTCTCCATCTGTTTGTGTCATCTTTAATTTCTTTCATCAGTGTCTTATCATTTTCTGCATACAGGTCTTTTGTCTCCTTAGGTAGGTTTATTCCTAGGTATTTTATTCTTTTTGTTGCAGTGGTAAATGGAGGGTTTACTTAATTTCTCTTTCAGATTTTTCATCATTAGTGTATAGGAATGCAGGAGATTTCTGTGCATTAATTTTGTATCCTACTACTCTACCAAATTGATTGATTAGCTCTAGTAGTTTTCTGGTAGCATCTTTAGGATTCTCTATGTATAGTGTCATGTCATCTGCAAACAGTGACAGCTTTACTTCTTTTCCGATTTGGATTCCTTTTATTTCTTTTTCTTCTCTGATTGCTGTGGCTAAAACTTCCAAAACTATGTTGAATAATAGTGGTGAGAGTGTGCAACCTTGTCTTGTTCCTGATCTTAGTGGAAATGATTTCAGTTTTTCACCACAGAGAACGATGTTGGCTGTGGGTTTGTCATATATGGCCTTTATTATGTTGAGGTAGGTTCCCTCTATGCCTTCTTTCTGGAAGGTGTTTATTGTAAATGTGTGTTGAATTTTGTTAAAAGCTTTTTCTGCGTCTATTGAGATGATCATATGGTTTTTCTCCTACAATATGTTAAATGCTTTATCACATTGATTGATTTGCGTATATTGAAGAATCCTTGCATTCCTGGGATAAACCCCACTTGATCATGGTGTATGATCCTTTTAACGTGCTGTTGGATTCTGTTTGCTAGTATTTGTTGAGGATTTTTGCATCTATGTTTAACAGAGATATTGGCCTATAGTTTTCTTTTTTTGTGGCATCTTTGTGTGGTTTTGATATCAGGGTGAGGGTGGCCTCATAGAATGAGTTTGGGAGTGTTCCTCCCTCTGCTATATTTTGGAAGAGTTTGAGAAGGATAGGTGTTAGCTCTTCTCTAAATGTTTGATAGAATTCGCCTGTGAAGCCATCTGGTCCTGGGCTTTTGTTTGTTGGAAGATTTTAAATCACAGTTTCAATTTCAGTGCTTGTGATTGGTCTGTTTATATTTTCTATTTCTTCCTGGTTCAGTCTCGGAAGGTTGTGCTTTTCTAAGTATTTGTCCATTTCTTCCAGGTTGTCCATTTTATTGGCACATAGTTGCCTGTAGAAATGTCTCATGAGCCTTTGTATTTCTGCAGTTTCAGTTGTTACTTCTTTTTCATTTCTAATTCTGTTGATTTGAGTCTTTTCCCTTTTTTTTCTTGATGAGTCTGGCTAATGGTTTATCAATTTTGTTTATCTTCTCAAAGAACCAGCTTTTAGTTGTATTGATCTTTGCTATTGTTTCCTTCATTTCTTTTTCATTTATTTCTGATCTGATCTTTATGATTTCTTTCCTTCTGCTAACTTTGGGGGTTTTTTTGTTCTTCTTTAATTGCCCTAGGTGTAAGGTTAGGTTGTTTATTTGAGATGTTTCTTGTTTCTTGAAGTAGGATTGTATTGCTATAAACTTCCCTCTTAGAACTGCTTTTGCTGCATCCCATAGGTTTTGGGTCATTGTGTTTTCATTGTCATTTATTTCTAGGTATTTTTTGATTTCCTCTTTGATTTCTTCAGTGATCTCTTGGTTATTTAATAGTGTATCATTTAGCTTCCATGTGTTTGTATTTTTTACAGTTTTTTTCCTGTAATTGATATCTAGTCTCATAGCGTTGTGGTCGGAAAAGATACTTTATACGATTTCAATTTTCTTAAATTTACCAAGGCTTGATTTGTGACCCAAGATATGATCTATTCTGGAGAATGTTCCATGAGCACTTGAGAAGAAAGTGTATTCTATTGTTTTTGGATGGAATGTCCTATAAATATCAGTTAAGTCCATCTTGTTTAATGTGTCATTGAAAGCCTGTGTTTCTTTATTTATTTTCACTTTGGATGATCTGTCCATTGGTGAAAGTAGGGTGTTAAAGTCCCCTAATATTATCGTTTTACTGTCGATTTCTCTTTTTTTTTTTTAATTGAAGTATGGTTAATTTACAGTGTTGTGTTAGTTTCTGGTGTGTAGCAAAGTGATTCAGTTATACATATATATTCTTTTTCAGATTCTTTCCCATTATAGTTTATTATAAGATATTGAATATTGTTCCCTATGCTATACAGTGGGACCTTGTTATTTATCTATTTTATACATGGTAGTTTGTATCCGCTAATTCCAAACTCTAATTTATCCCTCCCCCCACCCCCATCCCTTTCCCCTTCGGAAACCATAATTTGTTTTCAAAGTCTGTGAGTCTGTTTCTCTCTTGTAGATAAGTTCATTTGTATCGTTTTTTTAAGATTCCACATATAAGTGTTATCATATGATGTTTGTCTTTCTCTGACTTACTTCACTTAGTATGATAATCTCTAGGTCCATCCATGCTGTTTCAAATGGCATTATTTCATTCTTAATACTATATATAAATTTGGATCCATACAAAAGAATAAAGTACATTTGAACTAGTAAATATGAGGGTAAATATAAAAGCTTTTTTTCTCATTGCTTTCAAGCTCCTTGAAAGATTTTGAGTATTTAAAGCAAAAATAATAATAATGTGGGGGTTATAATATACGTAGAGAAAAAGTATATGATTACAGTACCACAAAGGAAGGAAGTGGGATAAAATAAGTTTACTGTTCAACACTTCCTATACTTACTATGTGATGTCATATAAGTTTTGAAGATAGACTCTGACAAGTTAAGAACACATTTGTAAACCCTAGAGAAACATCTAAAAATATGTCAAAACAAAAAATATAACTAGTAAGAAAATAATGGAGAGAAAATAGAAAAATAAAATTACATAGTTGATTCCAAAGAAGGCAGACGAAAGAACAAAGAACAAATGGGATGAAGAAAAAACAGTAACACATGGTAGATTTAAACTCAATCTTAATTACATATAAGTGGTCTAGACAGTCCAATAAAAAGGCAGAGATTGCCATATGAAGATTCTTCTGTATGCTGTCTAAAAGCTAGCTCTTTTTAAATGTAAAGACCCAGGTAGGATTGAAGTAAAAAAAAATGGTTAAAGGTATACAAACACCAATCAAATGAAAGTGAGTCTGGCTATATTTATAACAAATTTCAAAGCAAAGAATATTCTAGGGATAAAGAGAGAATTTGTATATGCACCCAATTACAGAGTTTCAAAATACATGAAATAAACCTGACAGAACTGAAAGGAGAAATGGAAAAATGTATAATTATTTAAAATTCAACATTTCTTTTTTAGTAATTGAGTTAAGCATAAAGAAAATATGTAAAGATATAGAAAACTTGAACAACATCAACTAATCTGACCTGACATTTACGTAACACTCTGCTTACAAACAATGGGATACATATTCTTTTCAAATGTATATGTAACATTTACCAAGATATAAAGGCCATAAAGCAAGTTTCAATAAAGGCATGGATTGAAATTGTACAATATATTTCTCTTATTAAAATAAATAAATTAGAAATAAATTACAGATATCTGGAAAATCCCAAATACTTTGAAATTTAATAACTCTCTTCTAAATAACCATGGATCAAAGATGGACTGACAAGAGAACTTAGAAAATATTTTGAACCTCATAAAAATTTAAATAGTAAAATATCAAAATTTGTGGCAAATGGCTAAAGCAGTGCTTAGAAGGAAAAATTTATAGCATTGATTATGTTATAAAAAAAAATCCCAAACGCATAATCTAGATGGTGCTGAAATAATTTGATTCCATATGCAATAAAACCCCCAAAGAATATGAACACTTCTTTAAACTACTATATAAATTTTGTATAAATAAACATTAACTCAAAATTGATCAAGAACCTAAATGTAAGAGCTATAAATGTAATTTTTTTTTAAAATAAGAGAAAATATTTATAACCTTGTGTTAGGCAAAGATTTCTTAAATTGAACATAAAAAGTATGAACTGTAAAAGAAAAAACGGGTGAATTATGCTTCATCAAAACTATAAACCTTTGGGACTTCCCTGGTAGTCCAGTGGTAAAGAATCTGCCTTCCAATGCAGGGGATGCAGATTCAATCCCTGGTCGGGGAACTAAGATTCCACGTGCCACGGGGCAACTAAGCCCACGCACCAAAGCTACTGAGCTTGCGTGCTCTCAGCTAGAGAGCCCAAGTGCCACAAACTACAGAGCCCACGTGCTCTGGAGCCCACACACCACAACTAGAGAAGAGAAAACCCACACGCCACAGAGAGAAGCCCACATGCTGCAATGAAAGATCCTGCATGCCCCAACGAAGATCCTGCTTACGGCAACTAAGACCTGATACAGCCAAAAAAATTTTTTTAAATAAATTAAAAAAAAAAAGCCCAGAACTGTCTAAACTCTAGGGGGAACCGCCCCCCCCAAAAAAAACTATAAAACTTTGCTCTTCAAAAGACTTACAAAAATAAAACGTCAAAGCACTGGCGGAAAGAAAATATTTTGCAAAACATACATCTGATCAAAGCTTATATCCAGAGTATATAAAGAACAGTTACAACTCCATAATAAAAAGAAAGCTTATTAAAAAACAATGGGGCAAAAATTTGCACAGACTTTTTATAGATGGCCAAAAACATATAAAAGAATGCTCACCCTCATGAATCAATAAGAAAATGCAAATAAAAACCCGCAGTGAGATACCTCTGTACACCTACCAGAATGGCTTTTATCTGAAAGACTGACAGTGCCAAGTGTTGGTGGGGAGGTATTACAACCTCATACACTGCTAGTGGGAATGAAGAATGGTACAGTTGCTTTGGAAAACAGTGTGGCAGTTTCTTATAAACATATGACCCAGCAATTCTCCTAGAGTTTTACCCAAAAGAAATAAAAACATCTGTCCAAAAAACCAGGACAGAAATGTTCATAGCAGTTTTATTTACAGTAGTTTCAAACTTGGAGTAAATCAGATTTTCATCAAAAGGCAAATGGATAAACAGATTGTGGTATAACCAGACAATTGATGCTACTCATTAATAAAAAGGAATAAACTAACACATACAACATGGATGAAGCTAAAAGCACTTTTCCTAGCAAAAGAGGCCAGTCATAAAGGAATACATGCTGTATGCATCCATTTGTATGAACTTCATGAAAGGGCAAAACTAGAGTGGTAGCAGTCAGATGTATTTACTGCAAAGGAGTAAAGCGTGGGTAGAGTGAAGGAAATCGTGCTCGTTCCATACCATGCTTGTGGTGGTGGTACACATTTGTCAAAACTCATTGAAACGTGTATTTCAAATTGGTGACTTTTACTGTATACAAATTATGCCTCAACAAAACTGACAAAAAATCAGCCACCCATACTGGGGTAATTTTTTTCAGGAAGCAAAAAATAATCTTTTAGTTATTTTGCCTTTCTTCCTTTTCACTGACATTAATGCTCGTGTTGCATCTTATTCATCATGTTTTGTTGAAATCTAACATTCACCAATAGTGAAGAGGAGGAACATGTTAATAAACAGAAACACTCTTTGGGAGGATGGTATAAGCTTCTATTGGTAGAATAAAGTGACAGGAAAAGTAAATAATAATCAGTCATAATCTAATTAATTGCTAAGTGGTAGAACGCAATGTGAAAAACTCCATGGAGATGAGGACAACTCCTTTGGCTTAAAAGTGCTTTAATGCCTCTTGAATCCCAGGTGTGGAAAGAAAGAGGAAGAAGGGAAAAAAAATCCATCAGCAAAGCTTTCAGATACTTTGGGTCTTTGGCTGTTAGAAAGAAAGGTCACTGCTGCCTTTTCCAAAATGCTCACAGTAATCTTTCTTAGGCAGCGGCAGTAGTTCTATTATCAGCTGAGCAAGTGCCAATGTCAGTGATTGACAAGGTTTCCACCGCCAGATTTCTTTCACAGCTGTGCTTAACAACTCAGGGCTTGCAATCTCCTGCTCGCGACGAGGACTCAGCAGGGCTCGGGGAGGCAGAATCCCAGCATGGGATTCATGTGGCACACACTCCGTCTCGTTGCACTTCTCTGTGGGATGTTCTGCTTAGCCAGGCAGGCTGCCGAAGACAGTGAGAAGTTTGGAACTAGGCATATGCTCAGCATGGCCCAAACACTGCTCAGCCCTACTGTGGCAGTCTGCCGCAAGTCCAGTGTGAGTGGATGATGACATCTGCACCTGAAAGTGAATATGAGGAGGTAGGTTGAGAGTCTGTTTTGATAGAAACGTGGGAAATCAACATGGTTCTGTCAGCTGGTAATGAGATGGTTCGGAGGACTTCACCTACAAGCCATGAGCTCATATTGTGAGAGCGGGAACCAATCATTCAGGTACAGGGGTGCGTGGCTCAGTAGGGTCCATGCTTGGTTGAATGCTCTGCCGTTACCATCTTGAAATTATTGATAGTTTTATCTTTAAACTTGTGTTTGGTAAGTGAAACCCAATTAGCCAGTGGGGAGCCACTGTCTGCCATTGTGTCCACATGGCAGGTATGTATCTGCCATTTGTTGTTGCCCCGTTCATGTATAATGTACACAAGTGCCCCGTGAGCACAGAATTCCAGTGGACCCTCAATGCACAGGAGTTCGGGGAGACTTAGTGAGCACGTAGTAAGCGTGTTATGTCTAAGATGGGGTAAGTGGGTCCATAGACAGTCCCCAGAGACCATGCTTTCCTTTTGCTTCAAAAGTAGCAAGAAGGCAATGACATTCTAAGGACGAGGAACAACCAAGGAATCTTATCATATGCTTTTTTGCTTACGTTACTTCCTTGTATACAACTGCTTATGCTGAAAAAGATGAGGAAAAAGGAAAGATAGGGCAACTCATAGTTATTTTTTACTTTTCGTCCTTTATTATTCATCAGTAAGCTGAAAATAGAGCATGTTGGTAGAATCTGTACATATCAAAAATTGAAATGAAAACAGTTGAGTTAGTTTTGTTCTTTGTTTCCAGTTTTGGTAAGAATGAAATACATAGGCATGTATGAGTTACAAAATACAGATTGTGTAATTTTGATGATTTCAGTTGAGTTAAATTCTTTTATACCTGCGCTTAAAACTAGCCTTGCACAGTACAATGATAAATGGTAAAATTTATTCTAATAATTAAAATTTTTCATTTTTCTTTACTTGGAATTATATTAAAAAGCAAATAGAAAACACCATGGTGAATAGAGAAAGGCTGCAGAAGAAAAGAAAAAGCTTTATATTTTAGTACTTTTAGTGGCACTTTCTTCCTGCTTTTGAACAAGGGGCACCACCTTGTCATTTTGCGCTGGGCCTCACAAACTATGTCGTCAGGGCCCTGCTAGCAAAACTGGTTTCTCTCCCAAGTGAAATGCATTAGTGCTATCTTGCATGTCAAAAATTGTCTATTAAAGGCGGCCACCCCTTTTATTAATTTTGTGCCTCTTGGTACTCTGCCTTCTAACATACGCTGAGCAATCAAATAGACTTTTTCTAAATATTGTAGGTAAGGCTGTGTTCTTCGATTTAGCGCATCAAGCAGTCCATCAGGTAATTATGAAATACCTACTAGATGCCACTTACTCATTATAAAAACTTTATAACTTAGTTGAGGGAACAGATATTTACATAGCAAAGTGATGTGTGCTATCTAATACAGACGTGAAAACACACAGGTAAGAGTGATGTTATTGTGCCTGGCAGGACAGTAGGGGATGACACATTAGACTTGACTGAGCTGTAAAGTATTGTTTCAGCTCAGTTGATGAGGGAAGAGTTTTTGCAGGTAGTTGAATTGATGGGAGGACATTCCAGGCTGAGGAAAATTTTATTCCCATAACTAAATTCACTGCAATGCACTCTGCTTTTGTGCTTTAGAATTGGTTGTTTGCATCCCTATTTTTCCTGTTGAATTTAAAATTGTGAATACACTGACAAATTTTTAGAGGTTTTTTTTTTTTGGATAAGGTAGGGCTAATTTTTTGTTTGTGGCAATGTACGTGTACATGTCTTTTTAAATTTTGGTTCCTTTTTTCCCTTGTAGGGGTATGAAGTGATATTTTTTAAATTAAATGTGTTGATGCCATTATCTCACCCATCATGGTTTTGAAAAAGTGTTTTTTTATTTTGAAAAATAACCTGAAACACTTTGCCTTCTTTCTTACCATCACCAGTGAGAGAAGGTGTATAAAAGTTGTGGGGATGGTAGCGGGGAGAAAAAAACATCACTCAGGAGTCCTGGAGAAATTCACTGGGGACATGGCTCCATGAGTAACACCAACAACAAAATGAGGGGATTAGGGTTACAACTCAAGATCTGCTTAACACCTGGGATGCTTTTGAAATCTCATGTGATGATGACATGCCAGTGTATCAACGGGGAGCAATATCCCATAGGAATCAAAGAACACATCTGAAATTTCCTTAAATCTATTGTAATGATTGTGGTAACTGCGAATCTTTCTCAACCCTTGGGAGTTGGGTGGGATGTGATGGAGATCACTGTTACTATTCTGACTAAATGGGAAGACAGGTACTGGCATGCAGAGCAACATGATTTTATAGTCTGTGCCACTTCTCTATTCCCTGTGATAGCAAGAGAATTATGGAAGTGAGGTGGAGAAATCTATCAGGAGTGTGGTGTGGCTGAAGGGCAGTAGCACAGACAGCAGTTTCAAGCTCTCATTTTCTACCTCCCCTTTTCCATCGATTCAAATGACTATGAGCCTGGCCCTCCCTTCTCACCTGGGGAAGAAGTACTGGCCACAGAGCAGGAATCAATGCTCACCACTGAAGAATGGGAAATGAAAGTCTGCCTGGAGCTCTGGTGGCTAAAGGTTATAGTTAAACCATGTTTACCTATAAACCTATCCATGTTGGAGGCCAAGGTATGCGCTTTGAGAGATTGTTTTCCTCCAGAGATAAATGTCTTGTAGACACTCAGTCCCATCCTGACACTCTCTAAAGAGGCTTTTATAAATGATGTTCTCTCACTTGCCTCTGTTTGGCTTTTAGCAGCAGGAAGCCAAGAAAAGGCCCAACTCTGGTTTTGAGGGCCCTGGGGAAGAGTTGCAAAAATAACACCTGCAGGTGTGGAAAGCTGTTCGGTGACCCCCGGTGTGCAGAAGGCCATGAAGAAATGATGAGATTAGAGGATCGGGAGAGTGACAGCAGCTGCCTTTCAGCAGCTTTCTGCTGTTGCCTTGAGAAAGAGTCAACTCTAGCAGACTTATTTAGGGCCTGGGAAAATAGTGCAAAGTGAAGAAAGAGCTAGAAATGATAGTTGTCCACCTTCGGGTGAGAAGAGATATTTGAGCTTGCCCCAGGATGTTGAGAAGTGGAATGACAAAGCAAGTCGTGTTAAAGGAGTAACAGAACATACTCTTCTACTGTGCATTTTCGTAGGAGAAAAAATGGCTCTATCTGAATACTGAGAACATCTTAGATAATTTACAGGGAGCATTAGTAAAGCCAGGAAAGCTTGTGATCCAAACTAAATCTCCAAGTCGTAATAGTGAGCAGAGAATACAATGAAGAAATAATAAATGAAGATTAATAATAAATGAAGATTAAGCAGCTTTCAGTTTAAAATTGCATCAGGCTAACAGTCCCTTATACAACCTCTTTTAACTTGCTGTTGAACTGCCAATGAAGACAGAGAAAGACCAAAACTCGTAACACAACCAAAATTGGAAGTTTCAACGTATTTCCATAATCTTGGCAGTTATGATTACTGGAAGTGTATTTAAAAGTGTACTTAAACATTTCCCCCAGCTTTATTGAGATATAATTGAATATAATATGGAGTAAGTTTAAGTTACACAACATGATGATTTGATAGATGTATATGTTGTGAAATGATTACCAAATAAGTTGAGTTAACACATCCATCACTTCACATAATTACCTTTCTCGTTGTTGCGAGAACGTTTAAAATCTACTCTTAGCAACTTTGTGCACTGTTGGTGGGAATGTAAATTTGTGCGGCCACTATGGAAAACAGTATTGAAGTTCCTTAAAAAATTAAAAATAGAACTACTATACAATTTAGCAATCCTACTATGATACTTATTATCAAAAAGACAAGAGATAACCGTGCTGTGCTGGCCATTTGTTTCTTCAGTGGTGAAAGCTGCTGGGGTGATCTGCAGAGCAGGTCACTGGGAACCACCACTTTTCCCATTGTATGGTTAATGCTGGTAGCTCCTGTTCATCTTCTTTGTTTCTCACCATCTCCGTACTTCTCAACTTGGCTGGGCTCTGGGAGGGGTGAAACTGAAGGGAGTCCTTACTGTGGTGCCTCAAAAGGCTTGGGAAGCTTGCTGCTCACCCTGTTCTCTCTTCCCCTGTTCTTTCTAGTTTCTCCACTAGAAAGAGGAGAACTCTTTCTAGTTGTGGGTTCCCTCTTGATGCTGAGCAGAGCAGGCCTGGGGGATGGGGTGTTGTAGGCAAAGTGAAGCTGTTTTCCTTCTCTTTTCGTGCAGTTATTCTCAGGTTTTTCCTTCCACTGTGCTGCTTAAGTTTCTTAAGTGGACTCCTGAGCGCTCCCTGAGCTATTTTTGGTTCATGGATAGCTGTCTAGTTGTTGATTTTTGCAGGGGGATGGTGGCTGGGATCTTTTACTTCACCATCTTCACCTTTTGTGAGCTTTTCAAGAGCCCAGTCCTCTGAGGGTAGGTTCTTCTGTCCATCAGTGACTCACCTCGGTTCAGAAATGCCAAGTTGTCACCAACCAAATAAATGCAGAGACCAACTTACTACTTTAGGGTTGTTGCTGTTTTAAGTAAGTAGAGTTTCATTTTCCTTTCTTTCTCATGTCCTATCAAGAGCCTTTCTCCTACACCCACTTAGAGACCACAACTCCAAAACAAAATCCAACAAACAAATTAGCAGGAGGGAGGAAGGAAGGAGTGATTCAGGAAACAATTGTATCCTGGGAGGGGTAGTCAGCGAGTGCCATGGTAGGGAGTATGGTGAGGAGGATCCCTGGCAGCATTTCATCTGTTTATAATGTTAGAACGATAGGCTGTGGGAGTTGGGAAAGATCTCATATTAGTCTGCAGGAGCCACAGTTGGTAGGAGAAGGAATGTTGTTGAACTATTTAGATTTGATATGCACCACTTCACTTGTTACTTTGATGTCTTCTTTTTACTGGGGAATGGTATCTAAAACACCAGTTCGGGACTGTAGGTTTGCTTATTGCTAAAGGGTCCTTTTAGTGGACAGTGCTAGAAAAAAGTATGTGTGTGTGTATCCATGCACACACATCCATGCATATAATAAAGGAATCAGGAGTTTATACTGATACTTCAACTGCTATCCTATAGGGATCCTTATTGCCTCTCTCCATATTACTGTCTTTATTGTGAGAATTGGGACTCTCAACATCAATATATTTATTCATTTGTTCAATCCTGTAATATACCCAAAATAATTTTGGAATTTTTATATCTATACTATTAAAAAATAAACCTACTAATAATTGTTCACTATATATTTTCAGTTTTTCTTTCCTTAGACTGAGTATATAGGCAAATTATACTGTTCAAAAGTGCTTGGGTAGATTGTTTTCTGCCCTTCAGTTGAAATACAGATGTGTTTATTTCTCTTGGCATTCAGTTTTAGAGTTCCTTCTATTTTTGTGGTTTAAATTTAGTTTTTGCATATGTGGAGCATTAATATAATTCCAAGTGTTAAAAGTATATACTCTTTCCCTTATCCCTCCCCCACCCCGCCCCAGGTAATCAAATTCATTAGTTTCTGATTCAAACTTGAAGTGTGTCTGTTTGCAAAAATAAGCAAATACACCTATGGGTTCCGTACAAAAGGTAGCATACTATATATAGGCTTTTGCACTTTTTTTTTACTTAACAATATAGCCTAGAAGTTATTTCACATCCGCAGGGCCAAATATGCCTCCAAAAGGTAGAGTGAATATCAAAATTGGATTTGTAACAGAAAAAAAGCAAGAACCATGAATAACAATATTCTAAAGCCACAGTTTTCCCAACTTGAAATTAAAGGAGACATGAATATGTAACAC
Source organism: Eubalaena glacialis (assembly GCF_028564815.1). NCBI lineage: Eukaryota > Metazoa > Chordata > Mammalia > Artiodactyla > Balaenidae > Eubalaena > Eubalaena glacialis. The sequence continues at coordinate 40,417,308 of NC_083724.1, forward strand.
AATGTGGCCCCAGTTACATATTCATTAATTAAAATATTCATTATATTCATTAATTAAAACACAATGTGTTTTAATTAATTAATTAATTTTTGGCTGTGTTGGGTCTTTGTTGCTGCGTGCAGGCTTTTCTCTAGTTGCAGCGAGTGGGGGCTACTCTTCGTTGCAGTGTGCAGGCTTCTCATTGCGGTGGCTTCTCTTGTTGCAGAGCATGGGCTCTAGGCACATGTGCTTCAGTAGTTGTGGCACATGGGCTCAGTAGTTGTGGCTCATGAGCTCTAGAGCACAGGCTCAGTATTAGTGGCACACGGGCTTAGTTGCTCCACGGCATGTGGGATCTTCCTGGACCAGCACTCGAACCTGTGTCCCCTGCATTGGCAGGTGGATTCTTAACCACTGCGCCACCAAGGAAGTCCCCACAATGCGTTTTAAAAGGAAAAAATCATCAAGGATGATCAACATGAAGACTTAAGCTGATAAAGCTTATACAGTTGAAAGAAAAGGAAAGAACCCTATGGTTATCCAGGGAGATGATAAAAAGTCATCTTTATGAAAGGAAAATAAGGCTGGCTAAGCATCCTTCAGTGCCAGAAGACAATGAAGCAAGGTCTATAGATTTTGGAAGAGAAAATACAGGACCAAAGACTATTATACCCAACTAAGATGTCATCCTCCAGAAAGGCAACAGAGAGATTTTCAAATGTGCAAGAACTCAAGGACTACAGCATACATGAAATGCCTTTGAATCTATTACTTGTTAATAAAATCAAGTCAACCAAGAGAATAATCAAAACAAGGAACACAGGAATGTGAAAGGCATTATATGAAAAGAATCGTGGTGATTATTGAACCTAATTAAATGTAGAACTGAAGCTAAACAATTTTGGAATTATTGCTGTGCAACAAAATTTAAATGTTACAAATGTTGAAAGAAATCTACATCACATAAAACAATATTAATTATAATGGACTAACACAAAAGTCCCATTGTGATAATTTTCTTACCTTCAAAAAAGTGAGTCAGTTGATTCTAGTTCACTTTTAAAGTTGGTGAAAAGAAATGGGGGTGTGAAGGTTAAGTTTAGTAACAGAATACATGCTTTATAAATTTGGGGGAGAGAGTAAGAGGAAGGAAGTTGCATACCAGAGATCAAATAATAAAATTATAGAACACAGCAAGAAAAAAATAAAATGCCAAATTAAGTCAAGCATGTTATTGCAACAGTGATTAATGGGATAAGATTTTTATTTTAATCAACCAAATGTTTTATCATGAGAAAATAGCAAATTAGAAATATTATCATCCTGTATCTCTCATCATATAGCAACCTACATAGAAATTATAAAAAGAATAGCAACAAAAACATCATAACTATTTTGTAATTTACAAAATCTCCTGTTTAATTACTTTTAGGTAATTTTAAAAGTAAAGAGTTAAATTAAAAAAGAAAATTACAAAGTAATAAGGAAATAATCATAATGAAAATAGTACTTTCAAGACCTATGGCATGTGGGCAAAGCTTTGATTAGAGAAAAATGCAAAGCCTTTAATATTTATCTTGCTGAACAAAAAATGATAAAATAAGTGAATTACGTTCTACATGAGAAATTAGAAAACGAACAACAAATTAAACCAAAGGAAAGTGGAAGGAAGGAAATAATCAAGATAAAAGCAGAAAATAATTTAACTCAATGTCAAAATTGATAATCCATGAAGGGACTCTTTAGGGGAAAAGTCAATAAAATAAATAATCCATTAGCTAGCTCAATAAAGAAAATCCACAGAGAGCACAATATACTAAATCAAAAGGAAAGATGATGAAATAACCAGAGATACAATTTTTTTTTCTGCATAACTCTATTAAGATACATTTGAGATCCTGGAATGAATGATTTTCTGGGAAAATAGATATTACCAAATTGTAGAAAGGGCAAATCTAAACAGGTCAGTAACCATGAAAAAAAATGATAGAATTATAAACAACATTTCTTCCCAGACAGCATCAAGCTTGGATCGTTTAACGAGGGCATTCTTTAAAATAGGTTAAAATTATTGTTCTTGGGAGGCTCGAGAAAGGAGGAGAGCTTTAAGTTAGATGTTAAAGGGTGGTAGGGAAGAATTCTGAACAAAGACACAGAGCTTGAACATCCTGAGGTGTCACTGAGGGACAGTTACTGGATGTCTTGGAATCTCATTAACAATATGAGTATCGACTACATGAATATATGCACTTTGGCTTTCCTGGGAAACTTCACATGTACTCGTCACTGGACACTGGCAAGGTCTTGGGTCTCTCTTCAGTGGCAGGCAGTCCCTGAAGAGAGACTCAGCTAAGAGCTGTCAGCTGCTGCTACTTTGAGCAGCTGAGAAAAGCAATGCTTGAATCTCAAAGTGGGGAGGTCTCCATAGCACTCCACAGCATCGATTGCAGTCTACACCTTGAACTGCTTGGATCCACTTTTTTTTTTTTGCTAAAAGTTCTGGGAGAATCCTGGATTTTGGTGGACCTCTTTTATTTTATTTTATTTTGTTTTTTAATTATAGTACAGTTGATTTACAATGTTGTGTTAATGTCTGCTGTACAGCAAAGTGGTTCAGTTATATACATATTCCTTTTTATATTCTTTTCCATTATGTATCACAGGATATTGAATATAGTTCCCTGTGCTATACAGTAGGACCTTGTTCTTTGTCCATTCTATATATATATATATATATATATATATATATATATATATATATATATATATATATATATACACTAGTTGGCATCTGCTAATCCCCAAACTCCTACTCAATCCCTGCCTCCCCTCCCCTCCCCCTTGGCAACCACAAGCTGTTCTCTATGTCCGTGAGTCTATTTCTGTTTTGTAGATAAGTTAATTTGTGTCATATTTTAGATTCCATGTATAGTGATACCATACAGTATTTGTCTTTTTCTGACTTACTTCACTTAGTATGATAATCTCTAGGTCCATCCATGTTGCTGCAAATGGCATTGTTTCATTCCTCTTTATGGCTGCGTAGTATTCCATTGTGTGTGTGTGTGTGTGTGTGTGTGTGTGTGTGTGTGTGTTTGTATATATACCACATCTTCGTTATCCATTCGTTTGTCAATGGACACTTAGGTTGTTTCCATGTCTTTGCTATTGTAAATAGTGCTGCTACAAACATAGGGGTGCACGTATCTTTTTGAATTATAGTTTTGTCCAGATATATGCCCAGGAGTGGGATTGCTGGGCAAATAAATAGGGCAACTCTATTTTTAGTTTTTTGAGGAATCTCCATGCTGTTTTCCATAGTGGCTGCACCTACTTGGTGGACCTCTTTTCTTGATGTAACAAGAGAGGAGTTAGTATGATGAACTACAACCCTTAGCACAGTCACCAATATTCACTGTCTGCCTTTTCTACTATCTATTCTAGAATCATCAGATCTCTGAGATCTAGGTGGCTGACCTGGTGGAGTCACCCAAACCCATTTTCTTCATGGGTCTGAGCCCCTGATCACCACCTCCTTCTCAGGCTATGACTGGAGAACTTTTTCATTTTCCATCAAAATTAAGGCGTGAAATACCAAGAAACATTCATGTAGATTACTTTTTTCCAAACAAATTCTTTCCTGTCCCTACTATGTAGCAGAAGCCCTACCTCCTCCTGATCATCAGTGTCAATTATCCTAATATTAATGGAATGACTGATTCCTTTATTTGCCTTCTCATCTTATGTCAAATAAGAGGTGACTAGATGACAGCCATAGTTTGAAATGTAACGGAATTTTTGCTATGTCTCCTGGTGGATATATTCGTCCTCTGGTAGCCAAAATTTCTAAACATGCAGATCCCAGGCACAGGATGGACAGATTCCTCGAGTTGGTCCCTGGGAGTGATGTGTTGTTTCACTATTAAGGACAGGCTGCAGCTGTTGATTTAGAGCAGTGGTTCTCAACTAAGGTTGATTTTGTCTTCTCGAGGGACAGATAGCAATGTCTGGAGACACTTTGCTTGTCACAACTTGAAGTGGGGATGCTACTGGCATCTAACCAGGGATGCTGCAAAACATACCACAATTCAAGGGGAAGCCCTTGCCACAAAGACTTATGTAGCCCAAAATACCAATCCTTCTGGGGTTGATTCAGAGAATATAGCACATCTTGGAGGATGCAGCCCATCCTTGCAGGGTATCATCAAGCTGGCACTTTAGCTGTGCCTTCCAGAGGTAGTTACAGGGAGAAACTCCTGGGTTATGAATGAACTTGATGAATCCTATGACCTTGTGCCCATGATCACACCCCCTTTTCTGTAAAATAGATTCCTTGACCCCGTGTGATATTATTCAGGATCTTGTACCAGTGCCTCAGACACACTGCAAATCCATAGTGGTATGTTCACTGAGGTCCTGTGGGGAGGAAAAGTGAACTCTTGCCAAGTTTGTGTTAGTTCTAGTCAAAGATTAACTTTCTAAGGTTAAAGGAATCTGATGACATCAATTTGCTGCCAAAGCGCTGATTGGTCTCATTGAGAGGCTTACTTTTGATCTTTGTAACTGGCAGATTGGGCTTTCAGCAATGGAAGTAACTAGATCAGCCTTGTTGAATTGACAGCAGTGCACTATAAATAGCAAAGGCTGGCTGATGTCAACTGGCCAAGTCATTATGTGTACTTGGTTTTTTATTCCTATTCTGTAGTGGATGCTCTCTGGTGAGAATTAACATGTGATACAAAAATCTTCACATTTCTTTTCCTGTCTTACAGGTCCGTGGTCTCTTTCCAGATATCCCGTGCCCTATCTTGAGCTCTTTTTTCCTTCAACCTTTCCTTCCTCCTGATCAACCAGCTAGCCATTCACCACTGCCTATTGTTCATATATATTCCATCCTCAGGCTACACCCTTTCCCCCCAAATTGGATGACTGATTGTACTGCCCAAAGCCCTGTCCATTAGAAAGATCCCTCCTTGCAACAGATTTGCTGCACCATCACTGACTGGGGCTGTAATGCAGTTGTCCATTTTCAGTTTGCATCCACATACTGGGCTAAGGAGCCCATGTTCCAAGCTTGAACTTTTTACTCCTCCTTCAGCTGGTCATAAGAGCGACCTAGAATAAGAGGTGCTGGTTCAATAGTAACGGATGATAGGGGATCTGGCCATCTGCTTATGCAGCTAACTTTTGCCTTTCGGTGCTTCTCATGCCCGAATCTGGATCTGCCACTTTCATTTTACAATGGATAGGTATTAGGCTCACCTGACCTTGTGTCTTGGTGAGTCTCATAGGACCCTGATCATGATCAGCAGTTCTGGTCAGCTTCCTTATCATCTACACTAGATTTCCTTTGTTGTACTCAAGATTGAGTAACCTTTTGTTGGTTGCCCGTGGTTCTTTCTCCTAGGGATGCATGTTTTATTATCCATAACTCTTCAGATTAGACTCCACTTGCTGGCATCCAAACTTGCTGCTCATTTTAATAATTATACCACCTCGTTTCTGAGGACTGAGTTGCTGCTACCTGGCCCCTTTTATATTTGCAATCCTAGAATCCCCCATTGCTGTCAGAGGGCCAAGTTCTGTAATGGTATCTTCTTCTGTCAGCCTTGGGCTTCAAAGGAGAGCTACCACCGGGGCTTTTCAGTGTTGCTGGTGCCCCTCTCACCTGCACATTCCCTGCACATTCCTTATTGCTCTGGTAAATGGAGCACCTCTGGGTCTGCCCTTGAAACATGGTAATCTGGTGGGTTCCTGGCCTTAAGTAGTATTTCCATTTTAGCAAGCCTACTTTTCTTCTTCCACCATCTGGCAATTTTGACATTTCTGCCTCACTTAGTATGGGCTACTGCTTTTGCCAAGCTATTAAGAGCAACATGCTATCATCTTTTCATAAAGTCCTTGTAAGGTTTTAAGCCTTGTCACATGAAGATTTCACATATCCATACACTCTCCCTGTTTCAACTTAATGTTTTACCCCTTTGATCCAGCACCCTTAAGATCTAGTCATATAACCACTCTCCCAGATCCTGCCTTAACATATTAGTTCCGTCCTGCAGCAATTTTTAAGACACAGTCCCTTTCCTCTCATAGTGGTCCCAGCACTTCAATGGCCAGATTATGTTGTGCCTTAAATTTAATACCTAAGCTACTTTTTGACATTTGTTGTTAAAAGACTTTCGAAGTGATGCTGATTTTTTTTCTTTGTAGGTAACAGATTTTCCCCTGTGGAAGCTTGTTAATTTCTTCTTCCCTCCCTCCCTCCCTCCCTCCCTCCCTCCCTCTCTCTCTCTCTCTCTCTCTCTCTCTCCCCCCCTCTCTCCCCTTCTCTCCCACTTCCCTCTCTCCCTCCCTTGCTCTTCCCTCCCTTCTTTCTTCCTTTTTTCCCATTGAGTAAATAATATATTCTCATTGTAAAAATTTGAATGGTAGCAAAAAGTACAAAATGAAATCAAGAATTCTCCTTACCACTGGTCACTACCATGTGCTCTATCTTATGGCTCAAAAGGAAGCATTGTTAATAATTTCTTATGAATTCCAAAGGGTATTTTTTCCATGTAATCTCCCTATCTATCTATCTATCTATTCATTTGTTGTTTGTATTTGCACCGATGATATCATAGTCTTTGTACAGTCCTATAAATTACTTTTTTTTCCCCTATCAGGGTATTTTGTGTTTATTTCCATGCTACCATGTTTCCCGATGCTAGCTTCATTGACTCTATAGTTGAAGTAATAATGCCCTATTTATTTTATAGGAACTTGAGAATGAAAGGAATAATTTTATTAAAATACTTCAAGTAGTTGAAGTAATAATACCCTATTTATTTTATAGGAACTTGAGAATGAAGTAATTTTATTAAAACTAAGATATAGGGACCTAAATAAATCAGGCAAGTAATATTTTCATGCTATTTCAACTATATTAATGATTCCTGAACAGAATTCTCTATAATAATGGCACATGACTATAAACATAGTACCAGAGAGAGATAGGCAAATGCTCTGATTATGTTCATAGAGATAAATGCCATTTCCACATTTAGGCATATGACTCACCTTCAAAGCTGATGGTTTTATTTTTCCTGTCCTCACATTTAAATCTCGCCTTGTTCTTTTAGACTAGCTTAATCATCTAACCTACTGATATTTTAGGAATTCTGTGTTATATTTAACATTTTTCTTTCCCTATTAGACTTCTCATTAGTCCTCTGTTTCAAATTATATATGTAATTCAAATTATATATATAATTTGAATTACATATATAATTTGATTTTTTTTTAAGTTTAGGACCCGAAGGTTCTTTTTTATCTTAGACTCTTAAAATAGCTTTGATTTGCTATTTGCTTTTTCACAGGACTTCTCTTTGGGCATTATTTTCATAACATTATTGTTAGAAATGATTTTCTTTCTTCTTTATTTTCAATTTTTTTTTTTTTACCTGTTATCCAATTTTCTTTTGATATATTCTGAGGAAGAAAGCATGAATATTTTATTTGTTTCTTTCTGATTACAAGTAAAACCAACTAGACCCAGGCAACTTGTTCCAGTGTCTACAGTTAAAATGTCTTTGCAGAGAGTGTATCATCCATGATATACCTTAGTGCTAGAGGACGTGAATGGGTATAGTGTTACGTCCAGTTGATTTATTCATATACAGAATTTTAAATGAGTGACTACTGCATGTGAGATACTAGGGAATTCTAGGACATATTTGTGTTGGGGGTCACCAGGACCACCACTGGATTTGGTGATTTGCTAAAAGGACCAACAGGACTTAGAAGTCATTATGTGAACATTTATGGTTTACTGGAGTTAAAGGATACAGAGCAAAGTCAACAAAATGAAAAAGCACATAGGGAGGAAAACAGGGAAAACCATGCAACAAGGGTGTTGCATTTGTGTACAGCATACTACAACATGAAGTTCTTATATTTTATATATTACACATATTATATATTATAGGCAGGAACATTTTTAAGCATTTGGTCACGAAGGTTAATATTTATACAGTGATCAGTCTGCCAGGAGTTGTACACCACATGGTTTGATGACCATCAGAGAGTAATTCCTGGAAATTCCTTCCTAAATGATATCTTACGTAGTAGATATACTTGAAAAGTAAGGATCAAAAGAGACTAACACATTACCAGAGTTCCTTTTAGTTGTTAACAATTGGTGCTACTCATCATCATAGCCTATGACCAGAATGTATCCCATTGTGATGCCACTCAAGTTTTCAGGTTTCCATTCAGCATTGTCAATTTCTGAAAGTGGAGGTGGTCTTGGCAAACATACAGCTTCACTCTTTCAGCCATTTGGTCTAATTATGCTAAGAGACAAAAATTATCCTCTTGCTCTGAGCCTCTCTCAAGGAAGCAACGTAATGTGTTTTCCTCATTGCATAACCCATTTTTTCATTCCTTTACTTTCAGCTACTATTTTCTTTTCTTTTCTTTTCTTTTTTTCTTTTCATTGTATTAGTTTACTTTTTTAATAGCCTTATTATTTTGCAAAGACTCATAGATGCTTGTTACAAATAAAATTAAGCAGTATAGAAAATTATAAAGAAGGTAAAAAATATCACCCTAAATCCCACTACCCAGAGATAACCATTATTAATATTTTAATAAATATGTCTTATATCTCTCCGTTTGTATAATTTGCCTAAATGGCATCATACTGTTCCTGCCTCTCTAGCCTGCTTTTTTTCATTCAAAGTATGTTGAAAACATCAGCTACTATTCCTCTTTTTCTCAACTTGTCTTTGATTTTAACTCACACTGTTCCACTTTTGGAAGGGGTGTCAGATTTAGCTCTAGTGTTGATAGTGTTGGCCCAGGTTTCCAACAGCAGTAAGCAATATGAGTCTAGCAAGTGCCTCATTCCCCTTCACTCCCTTCCCATTTATCTAGGGTACAAAGATACAAAACTAGTGAGCTGTCTCGGCCACTGAGCAATACAGCTGCAGTCATTAGGAATCCCAATTTTGCAAAGAACCCACATATTGTATGATTCTATTTATGTGAAATTTCCAGATTAGGTAATCTGGAAATCTACAGAAAGTAGATTGGTGGTTGCCTAGGGCTGAGGAGGTTGGGGATAATGAGGAGTGACTGCTAATGGATATGGAGTTTCTTTTGGGGGTGATGAAAATGTTCTAAAATTGATTGTGGTGATGGTTTCTTTTGTTGCATGTGCTTTTGATGTCTTACCTAAGAAATCATTGCTTAATTCAAGGACATGAAGATTTATGCCTACAATTTTTTCCTTAAGAATTTCGTTCTTTTAGCTTCTTCATTAAGATCTTTGATTCCAATTTGAGTTAATTTTTACATATGGTGTGATGTAGGGGGTCCAACTTATTTTTTCTTTTGCATGTGGATAGGCAGTTGTCATAACACCATTTATTGTAAAGATTTTCTTTCCCCATTTAATTGTCGTGGCACACTTGTTGAAAATCAATTGACCATGAAATCAATTGCGGAGTACTGCCATCTTAACAATATTGAGTCTTCCTATCCATGAACATGAGATGTCTTTCATATGTCAGGTCTTCTCTACTTTTTTCCAACAATATTTTTTAGTTTTCAGAGTATAAGTTTTACACTACTTTTGTTAAATCAGTGGTTATCTTTTTGTTGTTGCTTTCATTAAAAAATTATTTTTGTGATTCTTTTCTATTGTTTGTTGTCCTGTTTCATTAATTCCTATCTTTATTAATTCTTTTCTATTACTTTCCTTAGGTTTACTTTTTATTTACTTTTCAAACTTTTTGTGTTGGTAATTTAACTAAGATAATATTTAATCTTCCTTATTGATATGTATTATCAAAATTATAAATATTCTGCTAAATATGACTTTAGCTCCTTCCCACAAATTTTGATATTGCTCCCATTGTAATTCAGTAGTGTGTTTCATAATTCACAATATAACTTATTCTGACATGTCAGTGCAGGTGGGGGTCATTTTAGTGGCAAGCTCTTCATAGTGGTTCTATTTCAAGTCTAATCATTCCTTTATTATATTGTCCTAATCTTATGCTTTCTATTTTTTCATTTATCTCTTTTTTATTTTTAACATCTTTATTGGAGTATAATTGCTTTACAGTGGTGTGTTAGTTTCTGCTTTATAACAGAGTGAATCAGTTATACATATACATATGTCCGCATATCTCTTCCCTCTTGCATCTCCCTCCCTCACACCCTCCCTTTCCCACCCTCCCTATCCCACCCCTCTAGGTGGTCACAAAGCACCGAGCTGATCTCCCTGTGCTATGCGGCTGCTTCCCAGTAGCTATCTATTTTACGTTTGGTAGTGTATATATGTCCATGCCACTCTCTCACTTTGTCCCAGCTTACCCTTCCCCCTCCCTGTGTCCTCAAGTCCATTCTCTAGTAGGTCTGTGTCTTTATTCCCGTCTTGCCCCTAGGTTCTTCATGACCATTTTTTTTTTTTTTAGATTCCATATATATGTGTTAGCATACTGTATTTGTTTTTCTCTTTCTGACTTACTTCACTCTGTAGGACAGTCTCTGGGTCCATCCACCTCACTACAAATAACTCAGTTTCTTTCCTTTTTATGGCTGAGTAATATTCCATTGTATATATGTGCCACATCTTCTTTATCCATTCATCTGTTGATGGACACTTAGATTGCTTCCATGTCCTGGCTATTGTAAATAGAGCTGCAATGAACATTTTGGTACATGACTCTTTTTGAATTATGGTTTTCTCAGGGTATATTTGCCTATATATCTTTACAGTCACTTTTCCAATTATTCTTTTTTTCAAATACTTGAGGGTACTTATTTTTCTGTTTTAGGTATTGACTGATGTTCCCTCATAGTGCTTTCTTGGAAGTTTGTAAATTTTTATTGATTACAATTCTGCAAGTGGGGTAACAATTCTGGAGGAATCCCATGAACTCTAAGATGTGAAAGGGTTTCTCCAGAGAAGGTTAGTTTTGCTTTTGTCAGGACTGCAGGCATTCCAATGGCCCTGGACAAAGTGTTATGTTAATGTTATGGCTTGTATTTTACAGAGCAAATGAGTGTTGTAAATTCAAACTTAATTCCCAAACTGGGAATAGACTTTGGGTTTTGATTAATCCCTGAAGATTTTTCCTCATTCCATTCCTAAGATAAATGGCCTTTTTTTTTGCTGCTTTAGGCTATGTCAAGGAGAATTTTTGTATACCTCCTCTTAAATGATATTTAAAAATTGGATATAATTTGTAGATGTAACTCTCTTCATTTCAGAAACAGAGAAACTAAAGCATTAGAGATGTTACCAAATTCTTGTTAACCATCTTTTCCTGCTTTTCCCTTAGGAATTTCAAAGTCATACTTTTGAAAACCAGGCTTATTACATTTCTTTTCCCCTCCAAAGCATTTCCTCCTTTTGTATTTCCTTTCTGATTTAAGATACTCACAATCTTTTTAGTCCTTGAATTAGCAAGTTGGAATCATCAGTTCTTGCTCTCTGCATCAGCTATCATCTTACACCATCAATTCTACCTTTAATTAGCTCCCTTACTTCTGTACTCATCTCCAATTCCAGTATCGCTGCCCCAGTTTACATCCTCACTGTATCTTACCTGGACTCTTGTGGTCTCTTCCTAAGTAACCACGCTGCATTCACATTTTCCCTCAGATTATCTTCCAGTGTTATTTAAGACAGAGATGGGGTCATGTCATTAGCTTGCTGCGAAAAAATTTTGGCAGTTCCCCATTACCTAAAGATTAAATGGACACACATTTTATTTTTTCAACTTCTTCCTTTCCTGTTGTCCACTACATTTTACATATTGCAGTCAAACCAACCTATTGGATTTTCCCAGGATACCCTATATATAATCATACCTCTTTGTTTTTTCTTTGGCAGGATTACCTCCTCCAATCCATGGGTAGTTTCTACTAATTATTTAAAACCCAAATCCAGTGCCGTTGCCTCTGCATATCTTCCCTGTCATATAATTAGAACTAATCACTTTCTTCTTTATGTTTCCACTCACTTTTCTCATGCCTCCATTTCAGCGGTATCTTATTATAGTGTCAACTTTTACATGCCTGTTTTGCTCTTTCGACTGTGAGCTCCTGCAGGGTAGAGACAATTTTTCATTCATCTTTATCATCTCTCTGCTTAGCTAGCATGTTGCCTAGAACACAACAGATGCTCAATAAATGCTTTTAATAAATTAATGAAATAATGACGCTATATTACTATATCAAAATAGCAACAGGAAAATGTTTTCAATTTTAGATAATATGTATCTTCTCATCTAGTATCTGCTGCACAGACCAAGAATTCAGTGGGGGACCTAATTCTAAATGATACCTGCTGCTATGGAAGCAAAATTAGATTCTTTGAACCTTATTATCTTTTTCCTTAAAATATAGCTAGAAATTCCTGGCTCTTAGTTGCTATAGAACCAGATAAGCAAATATAACCAGTAAATTATTTATGTTAACTAATATTGGTAGGGATTTTAAAAAGTGCTTTTCTTCTTATTTCGATTACAATACGTATTCACAATAGTAAATTTAGAATACATAGACACACAAATAAAAAAATCACGTATCATATCACTATCACTCTGCAAGATAATCAGTATTTTGGATTATATTTATATAACTGATAACAAAAGTAAAGCCAGAGGGTATATACTGTTTTGCATTCTTGGCATTGAAAGCAATATATTAAAAATAATTTATTATTGAGGATGCATTCAGCTATTATATGTTTTATAGCAGAAATATGTTTACGCTATTATAAACATATGATACTCAGTTGAAAGCAGAAAGTTTCAAGTCAAACTGTCCTAAGCAGTAAAGAAATCTATTTCTCTCATCATTGATAAAGGTCAGGAGATGACTCTGGTTGGCTTATACTAATAAGCATGATCACTCCCTGAGACTGGACAAAGGGTCACCTTTTCTGAGTCACATGGGGGAGCGGTGGCTGGATTAACAAATTCAAGAGCTTATTCCAGAGGAAGATGGAGGTGAGATGATGTTGACATTGGGTAACCTGCAGAGTCAATCAGAGTGGCTATAGATTTTCCTCTTTTTTAAATAAGAGTTGAAGCTTATTGCACTTAAAATCGCTCTCTTCCCTGATGTTGACATTTAGATATTTTTCCTTCAATTTTTCAGTATTATAAACAGCACATCTGTGAACAATCTTATGGTCGCATCATTGTGAAATCCATGTTTATATGCACAATTTCAGAGTCATATTAAGCAACCTATTAAAGCTTTGTGAGATGTTGCCTATGGAAAAGTCACACCGTTCCCACCAGCAGCATGGGACAAAGACTGCTTCTTTTACCTTCAACAACATTGGGCATTTTAAATAGTCTACCTTGGCCAGGGGCTTTTAAACTGTGCTTTTGCAGAATCCAGCTTAAGCCAGTGTAGGTTATTTCACAAGCTGACTTAGGCTCCCAGTGCTTGATAGTATTCATGTTGAGTCTGTATCAGCTTATTGTTTTCTCAATCCAGTGTATTTTAATTCTCATGTGTTGCACATGTGCTCTTAGGATTGATCATGAGCTGAGTAGCAAAAAAGCAAAAACAAACACAAAACACAACAATACAAACTACTTGCACATGAGCAAATTTTGGAAAAGCTAAAGACCATCTGAGAAAGGATAAATTTTAAGGCCCAACCTCTTTTTTCTAACTCTCAAAACACCTTTCTCCTATAAGGTATAATTGGGCCCAAACCCAATATATATATACACACACACACATACATGCATACACGTACACACACACTTATTAACAGTTTATCCACTGATCATTTTAAAGATTCCATTATTTCACAATAGGTTTATAATCCCTAGGCCAGGTACTGAGTTCCTGTGAGACCAAGAGCTTTTTACCTTGTGCAAAGTTGTTAAGACATTTAGGTGTCCCAGTGGTGATGATTTATTTTTATTTCTCCAAGAGGTCACTCTGATTTAGGAATGGGTAACTATGGGAGTGGAACATTGTATCTCTTCTCAAGCCAATTTTCCAGTTCTACATAAACTTAGAATGTTTGTAAGCTTTCCTGCCAAGTATATGATATCATTAAATGTAATAGGTCTGTACCTTGCAAGTGTTACATTTTGGTTTCAGTGTGTAAGACTTATTGTAATCCATAGCATAAAGCACTCTTTTCGGAATTCCCGCATCTCTAACAGAATTGTGTTTAAAAGCACATACAGTGTTCTTTGTTTAGGTGGTTGCCACGTGCATTATTTCATTTTCAGAAAGAAACACCAATAGAAGCTGTAACTTTAAAAATGTATGCGTAAAAATTTTAGTCTTTCTTTTAACTTCCTTTCTTTGTTTCCTTTCTTTCTTCATTTTTGTTGTTTTCTCTCAACTCTCAATGAGACCTCAGGACTCCATTTAGATCCTGCTCTACTAAGACCAATTGGCCAATAGGCTGGGAGGCCCGTGAAAGCCTCAGGTAAATTAATAGCAGAGTCAGTGTCTGAGGACCATGCCTGGCTGCTCTTAAAATCCTTCTGAAGCCTGAATTATTTGTATTAAGATAGGCCAGCGCTCGGGCCCCTATGAGTCAATTCTTTGTAACAGTTGCCAATATTTTTATACCTGAGAGAGCGGCTTCATTCTTTATTATTGCTCAGGAATCAATACTCCCATTGCCCTCACAAAATGCTATACAAGCATTATTGGCATTTCACTTGGCAGTAAAGAGTATCGACATCAATCTCGCCAACTGCACACCTCGCTAACCCTGCTCCACTTCTGTGTCTATTTGTATTCCATCTGGGCTGTCCTCGGCTGCTGGATTTGAATGGGAATCCTTAGCGCTGCCCTGACAGGTCCTGCGATAAGGAAATGGAAAGGCATCATTTAACCACTCACAGAAACAGTCCCTTTCTCCCCACCCCTGCCCATTTTGTGCTTGGAGGTTTTTCAGCATTTAATAAAATACCATTTCCCACCACCCTGTGGTTTTCCAAAATTGGCATCTCAGAGCTCTTCATTAATAACCAAATGGCTGCTTCTAATCTACTGTGGATTTTAAAGTAATTTCTGGGCACTCAAAGCAGCAAATCTTAAAAAATGAAAACTCACACACATGGAGGTACAATGTGCACAAAGAGGCATGGTGGGAACTGCAGCTGCGTTTGCTCTGAATACTGAACGTGGATGCTGCTCTGGTTGTTTAGTAAACTTAATAAAAATGCTTCTCACCCCACATGTAAATTCCCCTTTAAACATGCAATTCTTTGGTAATATCTAAATGGAAGCCATTGTAGGGGATTCTGTCATATATGAATCTCATGCTGGGCATTATCAATTTGTAACAGATGTTGTTTGATCCAAAGGAATATCTAGAATACATAAAGAACTCTTACAACTCAACAATAAAAAGAAAAATGACCTAATTAAAAATGGGCAATGGCCGCAGTGGGATACCACTTCATGCCCATCAGAATTGCTCTTATCAAAAAAAAAAAAAAAAAAAAAACAGAAAATACAAGTGTTGGAGAGGATGTGGAGAAATTGGAACCCTTGTACACTGCTGGTGGGAATGTAAAATGGTGCAGCTGCTGTGGAAAACAGTTTGGCAGTTCTTCTAAGTTAAACATAGAGCTACCATATGATCCAGCAATTCCACTGCTAGATATATACTCAAAAGAATTGAAAGCAGGGACTCAAACAGATGCTTGTATACTAATCTTCACAGGAGCTTTAGTCACAGTAGCCACAAGGTGGAAACAACCCACTTGTTGACAGAGTGACTTTGAGTTACATGTATGATTGCTCTGAGCCTCAGTCTCTTTCTCTGTCCCATGGCAGTGATATGATAGTGATGATGGTGTGGTGATGTTGATAGTGTAATAATGGTGTTGGTGATATAATGATGGTGATGATGATGACATTTCACAGGATTATTGTCAAGATTAAGATACGGTATGAATAAGATGATTGAGATTTGTGATAATATCTAAAACTGTAATACACCATCGTTCTTTATTTTAAATTTTAAATCCAAGAATCAGAATATTTGTATGCTTTATGTCAAGGAGATATATTAAAGAGGCTAATATTTGCCTCAGAGGACAGACAGATATTTGGAAATTACATATTCTGTGTCTGTAGTCATGCATTTGTGTGAGCCTGGATTATGAAATCTTGTCAATAATCTTTAATTTCAGAATTGCATTAGCTTTGGTGGAGATAAAATGGCAAAGCTATTAATTGTTTCCTAGGAGAGAAAGAGTTGGTTTTCGTTTGTATCACTTGCAAAAACTTTCTGCAGGAGGTCTATTTTCTGAGCCTGTCTTTGTGCCAGGTAAAAAGGAAAATGACTTTGAAAAGATTAATTCTTTACTAGATTTGATTTTTGGCTATCAAAAGGCAAGGTAAGAATTTTTATATATTATAGGTGTTCTCCTCACTAGATCTTAATTTACCTAAATATTTCCAGGAAAAAACAAATGAATCCATCATTTTTTTAAATAGAAAAAGCCCTGGAATAGGAGTCAGGAGTCTTTGATTGTAGTTTCAGTTTTGCCACGTGTTAAACATGTGACCGTAAGCAAATTAATTAACTATCGAGCATTAGTTTTCTCCTCTGTTAAATGGTTGTAAAAAAGACCACCTATTTCATGTAGATGTTGAGGTCAACTAAAATGATATTTGCGAGAATGCTTTGTAAATTATAAAGTTCTGTATAAATAAAAAGTGCCATATTTTATTAAACCTAAGGTTATCAATCATAAGATGTATCATTAGTTACATTTCACTAAGAACAAAAATGCTGCCAAGTAAACTATGATACAGTGCCTTAGTATGCTGTTTGATGCATGAAGGGATCATACCAGCCTCTTTTTGTTTTGAATATCCTTTCATCTATTCCAAGAAATATTGCGGTACATCTTGCTTTCAATTGTGTCGCTTAGCAGGAGATAGGCAAATTTTTGCATGTAAATCAGTTACAAAACATAGCAACATGCCTTGTATTTTCCTAAGTCTAGTAAAGAATTTCATTGATCCATTGCAAGAAAACACAGAATTGCAATCATGCCTCCCATGATTAATTAATATTTCCTCCTCAAACATACACATTTTTGCTCTGTTCCCATTGCCTTTCTTCATATGCAAGAGTTTCATTTCATCATTAAATCAAAGTACAGTATTTTTGAAGACATTTTGAATGGCAGTTAAACTCAACAGGTGATGCCCCAGCAATGCACATTACTCAACTGAAGTGACAAAAATGTGAACGGCTATGTCCAAGCTTGTTCATGCACAGTTGGTGAAAAGTCCTTTATGACTGCCACCTGGCAGTCCCTGATTATAAGACCATTGCTGATTTCAGGGATGTTAGAATGTGGGGAAAAATGTGTCTCAGAATTAATTGAATATTGCATTTATGTTATTAGCCACAATGTGACACTTTTATCCTTAATAGAAACTGCAGGTAGCTCATTGCTTGATGCATCTTAGTAATAGGAGCGTGAGGCTCCTTGAAACTAGTGAGGCCTCCTGAGGTTACGGAGAAACCATCCAATGCTTCTTCAGTATTTGTAGGCAGTGTGGCGTCTGCTTTGAGTTCTCTCTTCTCCACACTAAACTCTGACACTTTGTCACTTTCTTTAAACTTTGATATGGCATGGTTTTGAGAACCCTTCTTTTGATCGCTTTCCTCTGAACTAGGCCTCATTATTCACGCTTCTTTAATGCACTGTATTTGGAATTAAGCATTCTATGCCAGTTATGCTTATTAAAATGATGGAAAGATCCATCATTAACTTATTAAGAGCAACAATGATTTGTCTTGAATCTCTGGGTAAGTAAAAATTTGGAAACATAAATAAATTCTGCATGTACTTGTGTAGTTTTATTTTTAAATGGCGTTAAAACTACATTAAGCTAGTTATTCAATATATATTATTATTTTGAATTAAGTACATTTTTATTCTTACAACATGTGTTCCTAGTTTTTTTAGCATGTCTGTTGTAAGTTCACAATTCTTTTTAGAATGCTGAATGGACAGAGTCAGAATGAGGCTCTTGATTCTAGGATATACCTGGGATAGTTTCCTAGGGATGCTGTAACAAAATACTCCCAACTGGGTGACGAACAACAGAAGTGTATCCTCTCACAGTCCTGGAGATTAGAGGTCTGAAATTACGTTATTGACTAGGCCATGCTCCCTCAGAAACTGGCAGGGAAGATTCCTTCCTTGCCTCTTCCTAGTTTCTGGTGGTTTGCAGGCAAACCTTGGCATTCCTTGCCTTTGCAGCTGTAACAGTTCAGTCTCTGCCTCCACTGTCACATGGTTTTGGTCCTGTGTGTCTTTGTCTTCACATGGTATTTTTCTCTTCTCATAAGGACAACAGTCATATTGTATTATGGCTTACTCTGATGACCTCATATCAAGTTGATTACATTTGCAAAGACCCTCTTTCCAAATAAGTTCACATTCCTAGGTACCAGGGGATGGGACTTCAGCATTTTTTGGTGGGGCAGACAGTTGAACCCATAACATCTGTCAACATTACTTTGTTGGTGGACCTCAACTCATTACTACCCAAGTCACTACTCTTTGTCTACAATACATCCTCCAGCTACTAATCTGATCATCTTTCTTAGCATTCAATTCATATTTCTCCAGTCTATACAAAAGGATCTAAAAGGAAAACTATCTGGCTGTTAGGAACTTGCTGAAGTTCCCATAAGCTTTGTGTCCTGGATTCTCATATTAGACAATTCCTGTAATCCTCTCAGAGCAAACCATAAGTGGAGTGTGACAAGACATTCTTAGACACTTTATGATGGCTTCCGTCTCCTCTAGGTACTCACCATCCATTCCTTTAGCAATCCATCCTTGTATCCAGTGGTTTGTTTGCCAGACCTATCATTTTCCACTTGAAAATGAGACTGACGTTGGCTTCCTTCCAGTTTTTAGTTTCCTTTGCCCTTCTCTAAGATTTCTCATAAAACAAGGATTGTTGTTGAGTGATTTTATTTATAAGTTCTCTTAGAGCCTTGGGATACAACTCATCTAAGCCAAATGACTTGAATTCATATAAAACAACTTTACTACCCTTGGATTTTGTATTCCCTTATGAATTCTTGGTCTATACTTGGCAGAGAAATCAGAAGCAGAAACAGGAAGTTAGATGTTCTGTTTTCTTTTATTTAACACCTTTGGTCCCATGCAGTGGTCATGACCCTCTTTTGTTTACCTTCTTATTTGTGAAATAATATTTTTAAAAGACTTTTGTCCTTAGCACTCAACAACTCGAAGTCCACTCATTTCGGACTTAGACTCCCTGATACCATGGTTTCATACGCATCCTCAGTTATTCTTTTTCCCATTCTTGGGGCATATACTTACTTTATGCATTTCCTCCTTGTTTCTTTCACCTAAGATGATTTGCCATTCCATAACTGGAATTGTATCAGTAAGAGCTTCCCGACTCTCTTGAGTCCAGCCATTCAAGAGTCATGCTTGGAACCACATGCAATGGAACCATGAATTATGATATTTTTTGGATATATACATGTTTAAATGTCTCAGCAAGATATTTTTAACAGGCTTTTCCCAATATTGTCTACTGTAGGTATTATGATCTAAGATGATAGGACTGATTTTTTCCAAGTCTTTCATCATTTCCCCATCATGAAGTAACTCCTCTCCTGGTTGGAATTAGGTCTAGAATAGTAGTTCTTAAAGTCATTTTTTTCAACCATTGGAGAATTGAGATTATCAAAAAGGCTAGACAATAATTTTTCAGAACTATTACTTTTAACAAGATGAGATTTGTTGCCTTTTCCTGGTCAAATGAAATCCTTATTATTGTTATATTTTTCTTGCCTCTGTGATAAGGAGGGATGCACTATTTAGCCTCTTCACACAGTAAGGCGACCTGTATTTTCACAGCAATATCACTTACATTTCTTTCTTATAAGTTATACACCATGTTTTCCAACACACTCCTATCAATGCTTTAGGTATTTCTAAATGGGAATATATGAAGCGGAATGTTTAAATGAGATACTACCTCTCCTAGGTTTGACTACATTACTAGTACTATAGATTTTAAGTTCAAAAGTACATGAGAGAGAAAAATCCTTCATGCAAAATTATAAATTTCCAAGAATTTTTCAAGAATCAATTCCATGTCTCTTATATCACTCAGCCGAATCAAGAATAGAAAAAGCTGTCAGTGATTCTCTTTGTAATTAAGTTCTTATTGGAGAGTAGTCTGAATTTTGGGGGAAAAAAAGGATATCATGGGGGTCAGATTCTATTTTATGGCATTTAGCCTGAGGGCAGGCTATAATCGCATTTGAACAAGGTGGCTAAAAATCTTGTAAAAACCATAGTTCTCTGGCTTGAGGAATCAGAGAGCAGAGATTGGGTAACTGCAACCACTGGAATATTAGGGGAGAATACTAGGAAAGAGAAATCTGGAAAAAGGAAACCTCCAAATCTGTGGGTAAACTTTGCCCAAATCTCTGGATGATTCCAGAACTATTATTGTGTGGGATGGAATTCAGATACAGATAAAATAATTGACTGACTTTTGAGATGCTAATCAGAAAACAGAGTTGGCAGTTTGAGTTCAACCAAGTTAACTAACTGGCTGCTTAAAAAGCTTAGCACTTTTTGAGGATTAAAATAGAATTCACATAACATTCACAGTGTCCAAAATACAATCCCAAATTACTTGAAATACAAAGAACTAGGAAAATATGACTCACTCTTAAGAGAAAAAACAGTCAAAGAAGAACTCCAAGCTGACTCAGAAGTTGGACTAGCAAGAATTTTAAAGCAACCATTATAGCTATGCTCAAAGAGGTAAAGGAAAATATACTCAGGGTGAATGAGAAGATAAAAAAATCTCATCAGACAAAAAATATAAAAAAGAGCAAAGTATAAATTCCAGACTTGAAGAATAAAATATCTGAAATGGAAACTTTACTTAACCAGAAAGTGGAGTTGACAAAAGAAAAGAGTCAGTGATTCTTGAAGATAGTTTAATAGAAATTATCCAATTTGTAGGACAGAGAGAAAAAGAAGAAAAATAAACAGGGCCTCAGTGACCTGTTGAACATTATCAGGAAGACAAGAGGGAGAAAATGAGGGAAAAATATTTGATGAAACAATGGCCAAAAATTCCCCCAGTTGGTGAAAGGCATAATTTTATAGATTCAAGCACCTCTGAAACTCAAAGAGGATAAACACAAAGAACAAAATGCCTGGGCAATTACAGTCACCCTGCTGGAAACTCAAATATAAAAAAATCTTGAAAGCATCCAGCAAAAAAAAATGACACATTTTATACAGAGGAAAAATTACTTAACTGCTGACTTCTTGTCAAAAACTATAGAGGCCCAAAGAAAGTGAAAGAAAATCTTTAAAGTGCTGAAAACAAATAAGTTATCAACCCAGAATTCTGGGTGAGAATATGTATTTTGAACAGAGGTGTGTATGCGTCAGAGTGGGAAATTATTGGGACATCTTGCCAAGAACTCTATGACAGTCCTAATACTTTTTAAACATATTTAAGAGGGAATGAATATAAGCAGTGCTTTACCTAGTGCTACATCATAAGAAAGTTTGAATTCTTGCCTCTTAGTATATCTTTGTTTTCTGCTGTATCCCCATTATCAGAAATGCCCCAAGGCAAGAACAGAGTAGTTATTTGTTAATAAAATAATAATATTTTCCAGATCATAAAGGAGGTGGCCTCTCAGTATTCAAACGTAAAGTAAAAGTTGTAATTAGAAATCATTCCTATCAATCATCTCGCGTATGAAAGTGAGAAGTAAGTCACGTCAAGTGAGAAAGGCATTATCTGGGAGCTTGTCTGTAGATGAACATACTGTGTTGAACTTCACCTAACATCAGAAGTGTGTGTGTGTGTGTGTGTGTGTGTGTGTTCATTTCTAGTTTTCATTTGAAATGATCCGAGGAGGAAGGCTTTTCAAACAGAATACTGAAAACCCAATGAGGATAATGTATGATTTTTTTTTTGAAACCTTCATTCATTTATTTATTATTTTTTTAAACACAGACTGGATGACTTTATTTATTGTTAAAATTTTTATTTATTTATTTATTTTTGGCTGCGTTGCGTCTTCGTTGCTGTGCGCGGGCTTTCTCTAGTTGCAGTGAGCAGGGGGTTACTCTCTTTGTTGCAGTACGCGGGCTTCTCATTGCGGTGGCTTCTGTTGCGGAGCACGGGCTCTAGGCGCGCGGGCTTCAGTAGTTGTGGCTCGCGGGCTCTAGAGCGCAGGCTCAGTAGTTGTGGTGCCCGGGCTTAGTTGCCCCACGGCATGTGGAATCTTCCCAGACCAGGGATCGAACCCGCGTCCCCTGCGTTGGCAGGCGGATTCTTAACCACTGCGCCACCAGGGAAGTCCCTATGATTATTTTTTAATGTTATTGTAGAGGAGGAATATTCTCTACTGTCTTAGAGCCTCCAACTGGGCCCATGATTAGATTAAACTGACACGACAGATTAATGAGAGGAACGCATACGTGTTTTATTAAATTTTTACGTATAGATGGGGACTTTTATAAGAGAATGAAGACCTGAAAAAGTGCAGTGCAGCAAATTTTTATATCTTTTAGATAAAGAAATGATAAATTTGTGAAGAAATGACAAGACAGGTTTGGGCTAGGTAGGGGCAACAAATTGTGGGGAAGTGACTAGGAGATACATATGAAGGGCAAGGCAAAACTAATGGAATATCAGGGTTATTTTAGTAGGTTTGTCTGTGCAGAGCCATTTTGGCATCTGTTTCTGGTGACAAGGACCTTGTTTTCTTTCTGGTACAAGGAAGGCATCTTGCTCATGGGAAATTTTATGGCCTATTTTTGGTAGGAAGGGTAAGTCAGAGATCTCTTCCTGCATCTGCTATTTCTCAAGTGCCTTCAGCTCAAAATAATCAATATGCCAAAGTGGCATATTTTAGGGTGGCATGTCCTAAACCCCTTCATTATCTTTAGTATGAAATAAATGGACTTAGTTGAAAAGCCCTAATGACTTACGTTAAACTCTTAGAGAACTGAGTCTTTCATTCATTGACATTAAATTTTGAGCTTAGCAAATTGGGTTTCCAAATGTTTAGTAAATTTTACCCCTAAATTATATCTCAGAATTTATATGTGTTTTAATATTCACATAGAATCTTTAGCTATGATATTTAAACATTTTATAGCTAAATATTTTCATCTTTTTTCTTCTTAATTCTCTTGTGTCAGTTCTCAAAATATTTTATATATGCTTTAAAATTTTTAAACACAAGTGATATGTGAATAATTTCTCCTTATAAAATATCAAAAAAAAACCCCAGAAACATAGCTCCTCTGAAGCCATTCTTACAACCTGGTCTTTTCCTTCTGCTTGAAAGTAATGAGTTATGAGTTTAGCCTATCATTCCAAACATACTCCCTATACCTATGGCTCTCTTTATTTATCCTGTAGAAAATATATAATATTATTTTATGCATTGTCAGCATAAAATTATTTTATGTATCTTTAGTATGTTCTATAATTTGCTTTTGACAGTTATCATATGTCTTCAACAATGCTCCATATTTGTATAGTGCTGGTACATTTAGAAAAATAATACAAATATATCACAGATTTTTCAGCCATTTTCTGCTGATGGACATTTAGATTTTTCCAGTATTTTGTAAAATAAACCATGATACAGTAAACATTTTGTACATGTTTTCTTGTGTGTATGTGCAAGTGTTTCTCTAGGAGCAATATCAAATAGTGAAAATATTGGGTTATAGGGTGTGAACATTTTCATTTTTCATAGATGATACCATATCATTCTCCACAGTGGTTGCACCAGTAAACCTTCCCACTTGCAGGGCACTATTTTTAGTTACATTTCATCATCACTTACTGTTACTAAGTTTTTAAAATTTTGTTTATCTAATGGAGGAGTTGACCCACTATCACTTTTTATAAACCTGTAAACTATAATAATGGTTTAAAAAATTTTAAATGGTTACATTTAAAATGGTTGTTTACATACCTACAAAATAGTCTTCATTTTGCCACAGAGCCTAAAATATTTACTATCTGGCACTTTAACAAAAAGTGTGCTAACTCCTGATCTAATGGAAATGGAATGGCATGTCATTGTATTAATTTGCATTTCTATAACCACTTAGTAAAATTGACCATATTTTCGTATGTTTATTTGACATTTGTATTTCCTTGTTTGTAAATTGCCTATTTGTATTTTTTGCTCATGTTTCTAAATGTTAAATTGATTGAATGAATTCTGTGTATATTCTGAATACCCGTTTTACAAGACAGTGTTGTTTGCCTACCCAGTGGTCATCTTCCCCATTTATTATGTTTTGCTAATAGAACTTCAGTTCATTCAGGTTCTGGGCAATGATGTACTTCTGGAGATTTGAATACCACCCAAATCCTAAGGTTGGGGAGCTATAAAATTATAATTATTCTAAATAATTGTGCCAACTGCATTCCTGCTTGCCTGTAATTAGTTTAGTATTGAATGTGGGATGAAATGTGTCCAGTGAGATGTGAAGTCCTCTGGGTATTTCCCCTCATTTTAAAAATGAATAGTGGGATTTTTTTTTTTTTTTTTTTTACCCCTTTGCAGCCTCTGTTTGCTTTCTTCTCATGTGACTTCTGGGAATGTTATGCTCTTTTGAACATAACCATAGCCAGATTAAATGGACAAGTAAGGATATGAGAGTAACAGAACAGCATTATAAATAGAGGGTGGGATGTACATTTTGAGGCTCTTTATAGTTTAGACTTCTTTATGTGGGTTTTCTGTTACTTGCAGCCAAGTACATCCTAACTAATGTGTTTAACATCTGGCACTCTTCCATGTGAATTTTAGAGCCATATTTTCATATTCTAGTCATTTGAAACGATTAGAACTGTTTTGCCTCTAGAGATTAATTTGAGCTTAAATGATACCTATAAAATGTTGAGTTTTTCCATACACTTTCCATTATTCATGTCTTCTATTTAGGTCTTTAAATAAAATTTTTTCTAGGAAGATTTTGCAAATTCTTATTAGATATATTACTGGGTACTTTATAGTTCTTAAGAAGTGGCTTTTATTTTTTATTGCATTATATAATTGTTTTTTGTTAGTGGAAAGAAACGTCATAGATTTTAAAATATTGCTATTGTACACTACTAACTTGCTACATTTCTTCTTTTGATTTTAATCCTGTATCTGTGGGCTTCCTTGACCTTTTTATGAATCCAGCCATATCATTTACTAATAATTATAATTTTGTGCCTTGCATCCATTACCTTATAATTTATACATCTTCAATCGTTATCTTATTGCATTGTTTGGGATAATTACAATGTTCAGTAGAAGGTATGAAAGGAGTTATGCGTGTATTATTTCTGCTTTGTTTCTGAATTTAGTGAGAAATGCTTTAAATATGTCATCTGAAGTAGGATGCTTGCTCTAGGTTTACTGTGGATATACTTTACAGCAAATAAGCCCCTCTTTTTATTTATTTATTTATTTATTTATTTATTTATTTATTTATTTATTTATTTATTTTTACTAATTTTCCAGGTCTTCTTTCTTATTAATATGAATGAATGTTGAAGATTATAGAGGAACATTTTAGCCTCTATTCAGATGACACATATTTTTCTCCTTTAATATGTATCAATGCACTGAATTACGTTGGTGAATCTATTAATTAACAATTACTGTATTCCTACGAAAATACCTGCCTTGTTCTGAGTAGATACAGATAGGTGCTCCAATATAATCTTTCAGAATTCTATTTGCATATTGTTTATTTTTTCCCCAAATAACTAACTCTTGGATCTGCTTAATCCTTTGTCTTTCTATTTTCTTATTCTTTCTGCCTTCATTTTGCCTTTATTATTATTTTCTCAGATTTCTTTGGGTTTTTTTTTTAATAAATTACTTAATTGGATGCATAATGCAACTTTAGTCTCTCCATTTTTTTTTCTTATAAGAACATTTAACGTGATGAGTTTAACTCTGAGAACTGTTTTGTCTTGGTTATACAATTGTTATTAACTTCTCATGAAAAGTGCTAGGTTAGATTCGTTCATTTATTTGTTAACCTTTAGCCATCGTATATCAAGTGCTTTTTCTATTCCAGACTTTTCACATATACTATCTAGTTTAATC
Organism: Eubalaena glacialis; assembly: GCF_028564815.1. Classification (NCBI taxonomy): domain Eukaryota; kingdom Metazoa; phylum Chordata; class Mammalia; order Artiodactyla; family Balaenidae; genus Eubalaena; species Eubalaena glacialis. The sequence continues at coordinate 40,443,475 of NC_083724.1, forward strand.
CTCAAACAACCCTGTGAATTTTCCTAATTTCCCTGATGAGAAAATGGATTCTGAGAGTTTAAATGACTTGCCTACTGTCCCTCAGCTTGTGACTGGTGGAATCTCTGGCTTATCTCTGCCACAGTGAGTCTTTAAAAACATAATTTAAGCAGGACTATGCTAGCAGCATGGTATCTTTCATAGGATTTTCATCAGCTATACGTTTCCTCAGTGTGTGTTTGGATTTGATGGGTAGGATGGAATATAGGGACAGGAATGAAAAAGTGTTCATATTATGGAATGTTCCATATCTTCTGTTATTGGTTCTTTGAGCTTTGCTTCTTCAGTAATGAAGAAATTTGAAAAGAGCATGGATTTTTCTTGGAGAAGGTTAACATTGAAGCCATGAACTAGTTTAAGGAAGTTTCACGGAAAGGAATTATTTCAGAATTATAGTTGTTGGAGCAAGGAAGATTCAGTTTTGCAATCCACTTCCTTTAACCTTATTCACAACCTTATCCTTGTTGTGATAGCATCACCACATGTGAAGGTTATAAATGAAAATTACTGGACTATTTTCTGAAAGGACATTTTTCTCAAAGTCCATCTTTAACTAGTAGAACCAGTAGTATTAAAATTGGACACATGCCCTTCCTCAGGATTAGGAACTAATTTTTTCTGTAAGACAGAGAAAGGTGTGACCACGTGTTTGCCTTTATTGGTCTTAATGGAATAGCCTAATTAGACATTTAGGAATATGACATAACCCCTCTTCCAACATGCTGAATCACCAAACTGGCATCGTTTTAAGATGTAAGTGAAACATGAAAATGAGACTGTTTTTTTGACTCTTAATGGTCAGCTTATCCACAAATATTTTAATTGCTGCACTTGTGTTTATGGTGATGACAGTGATAAACATCATTTCTGAGAGGATCTGATGACGTAATTCAGAGAAACCAACAGTTTAGTGATCTCACAACTTTCATTAAAGAAAAGGCTCTCTAAAAACTTTGCAGTGTGATTACATTGATTAAGTTTTAGCAGCTGATTACAGTTTCACTTTATTTTTCTCTTAGGCAAGACACATGATATTTTTTACATCGCTTTTGATGTTTTCATTAGGCTAGCAATGCATTAGAATCCTGACATTGCTTCCGTGAATGTCAGTGCCAGACATTTTCTGTTGTCATTTTTAAAGTAAGAAATGTACTTTTCCTCGTCTTTAATATTTGAGTTGGGTGATGAGAAAAAATTTATTTTTGCCAGGAAAATCTGCAATATACATTACACATTCATTTCAGTGAAATTAGGAAGTCGTTTTTTATTTGCTTTGACTTTTTTTTGCTTTTACTATTTTAACATTACAAGAAGCGACATTTGTGTTATCCACTGTGCCCTGGTGAAGTTTATTAAATTATATTGTGGGCCCACCAACAAATGAACTATTTTACTCCAGGCAATGGACCCACCCTAATTACAGGTAGATCTTGATTTTTAACAAGGAATACAGGTTATCAATATGTGGACTCTTATTTCTTTGTCTTTTTTCTTTTTTCTGATGGGAGAATATAATTAGGAGTTAAGACACTTGACATATTATTTTGGTGAGTGATTTAATTTGAGCCCTTCCTCTCTGGGCACAGCAGAGGGAAACCGTGTGGAAGCAGTCTGGAACCATGGAGGTCACTCTTCATTTCCTCAGGTTTATTATCCAGATGCAGTACTATTTGTGCTTTTGCTTCATTTCACTCAGCTGAGCATGGCTGCTTTCTGGCTCCTTTACATTTCACACCACTGAGCTTGATTGTTCTTGGGTCCATGGTTGCTCAGTTGTAGCATTACTCATGCTAATAGTCTAGGCTTCAAATCCCAGCTAAAGCCAAACCCTCAAGATTCACAGATGATGAATCATTAGAGGGCATGCAAAATATCCAGAGTACTAAAGGCTCACTGAAGCTATTTCTGTGTAATGTAACAGGCTTCCCCATTGGATGTTGGAGTTAGAATATCCAAATCCTCAGTTCAGCAATCTGATTGATGAATTGTCGCAGTGATTATGCTGGAGAGAGAGGTCCACAAAAAGTTCTGGCATATTGCCCCAGGGTCTTTTTTGACATATTGGCTTTATTTGAGAAAATAAGCCCATCTCTTGTGAATACTGACAAATTGACAACCTGACTTAGCTCTTACTTTTTGCAATATTTTTTATTTTCCTTTCTGATAGTCAATCTGATCTTGTCATCTGCATTAATAAACCTTTCTGTGTAACTCAAACTGCTCCTTTGGAGAGTCATGAATAAACTATGAAAATCCAACCTCTATCTGTATATTGCTTGCCTTGTGGAAAAAAATGGAATTAAAAGACTCATCAGTGAATACAAATTTCATTGCATTGGTGATGCCAGATAGATTTATAAGTGGATTCCCCAGCACTCCAGTGCATCCAGATAAAAGAGAATCTGTGTGTTCACTGGGGGGTAGATTCATGAAGTTTTCGGGTTCCCAAGATGAACCCTTGTGTTTGATAGGAACTGTTAGTTGGGACTTGGTCTACAAGGGCTTGTAAGAAACATTAGTTCTTAAAATTACTCTAGTTGTCCCAAATCTAGACTACCTGCAATGCTTGTTGTTTAGGGTGGACAGAACACTGAAAATATTAGAAATCTTCATCCATTCATTTATTTATTAATATATCTTGGATACCTACTATGTACTAGAGATGCTGTTATACACCAGAAATAAAAAGTTGAAATAAACCGGTGTCTCCTTCAAGGAATGGTTGCTTAGTTTATTGCAGCATCACAGGATGTGGAGTTTGTACAACAGTTAAACATGTATTTGTATAATTCTTTTTTTTTCTTTTATATTGGAGTATAGTTGATTTACAATGTTATGTTAGTTTCAGGTGTATAGCAAAGTGACTCAGTTATACATATACCTATATCCATTCTTTTTCATATTCTTTTCCCAAATAGGTTATTACAGAATATTGAGCAGAGTTCCCTGTGCTATATACAGTAAGACCTTGTTGGTTATATATTTTCTATATAGTAGTGTGTATATGTAAATCCCAAACTCCTTATTTATCCCCCCTCCAACCTTTCCTCTTTGGTAACTGTAAGTTTGTTTCCTATGTTTGTGAGTCAGTTTCTGTTTTGTAAATAAGTTCATTTGTACATATTTTTAGATTCCACATGTAAGGGGTATCATATGATACTTGTCTTTCTCTGTCTGACTTATTTAATTCAGTATGACAATCTGTAGGTCCATCCATGTTACTGCAAATAGCATTAGTTCATTCTTTTTTATGGCTGAGTAATATTCCAATGTATATATGTACCACAACTTCTTTATCCATTACTTTGTTGATGGACATTTAGGTTGCTTCCATGTCCTGGCTATTGTAAATAGTGCTGCTATGAACATTGGGGTGCATGTATCTTTTCAGATTATGGTTTTCTCTGGATATATGCCCAGGAGTGGGATTGCTAGATCCTATGGTAGCTCTATTTTTAGGTTTTTTTTTTGTTATTTTAAAAAATATATATATATATTTATTTATTTATTTACTTTTGGCTGTGTTGGGTCTTCGTTTCTGTGTGAGGGCTTTCTCTAGTTGAGGCGAGCGGGGGCCACTCTTCATCGTGGTGCGTGGGCCTCTCACTGTCGCGGCCTCTCTTGTTGTGGAGCACAGGCTCCAGACGCGCAGACTCAGTAGTTGTGGCTCACGGGCCCAGTTGCTCCACGGCATGTGGGAACTTCCCAGACCAGGGCTCGAACCCGTGTCCCCTGCATTGGCAGGCAGATTCTCAACCAGTGCGCCACCAGGGAAGCCCTATTTTTGGTTTTTTAAGGAACCTCCTTACTGTTCTCCATAGTGGCTGTATCAATTTACATTCTCAACAACAGTGTAGAAGGGTTCCCTTTTCTCTATACCCTCTCCAGCATTTATTGTTAGTAGATTTTCTGATGATGGCCACTGTGACCACTGTGAGGTGATACCTCATTGTAGTTTGTTTGTTTGTTTTTTTAATTTATTTTTTTATACAGCAGGTTCTTATTAGTCATCAATTTTATACACATCAGTGTATACATGTCAATCCCAATTGCCCAATTCATCACACCAGCATCCCCACCCTCCCGCGGCTTTCCCCCCTTGGTGTCCATACGTTTGTTCTCTACAACTCTGTCTCAACTTCTGCCCTGTAAACTGGTTCATCTGTACCATTTTTCTAGGTTCCACATACATGCGTTAATATACGATATTTGTTTTTCTCTTTCTGACTTACTTCACTCTGTATGACAGTCTCTAGGTCCAACCACGTCTCAACAAATGACTCAATTTCGTTCCTTTTTATGGCTGAGTAATATTCCATTGTATATATGTACCACAACTTCTTTATCCATTCGTGGGTCGATGGGCATTTAGGTTGCTTCCATGAGCTGGCTGTTGTAAATATGCTGTTGTAAATAGAACATTGGGGTGCATGTGTCTTTTTGAATTATGGTTTTCTCTGGGTATATGCCCAGTAGTGGGATTGCTGGATCATATGGTAATTCTATTTTTAGTTTTTTAAGGAACCTCCATACTGTTCTCCATAGTGTCTGTATCAATTTACATTCCCACCAACAGGGTAAGAGGGTTCCCTTTTCTCCACACCCTCTCCAGCATTTGTTGTTTGTAGATTTTCTGATGATGCCCATTCTAACTGGTGTGAGGTGATACCTCATTGTAGTTTTGATTTGCATTTCTCTAATAATTAGTGATGTTGAGCAGCTTTTCATGTGCTTCTTGGCCATCTCTATGTCCTCTTTGGAGAAATGTCTATTTAGGTCTTCTGCCCATTTTTGGATTGGGGTGTTTGTTTCTTTCATATTGAGCTGCATGAGCTGTTTATGTATTTTGGAGATTAATCCTTTGTTGATTCATTTGCAAATATTTTCTCCCATTCTAAGGGTTGTCTTTTGGTCTTGTTTATGGTTTCCTTTGCTGTGCAAAAGCTTTTAAGTTTCATTAGGTCCCATTTGTTCATTTTTGTTTTTATTTCCGTTACTCTAGGACGTGGATCAAAAAAGATCTTCCTGTGATTTATGTCAAAGAGTGTTCCTCCTATGTTTTCCTCTAAGAGTTTTATAGTGCCCAATCTTACATTTAGGTCTCGAATCCATTTTGAGTTTATTTTTGTGTATGGTGTTAGGAAGTGTTCTAATTTCATTCTTTTACCTGTAGCTGTCCAGTTTTCCCAGCACCACTTACTGAAGAGACTGTCTTTTCTCCATTGTATATCCTTGCCTCCTTCATCATAGATTAGTTGACCATAAGTGCGTGGGTTTATCTCTGGGCTTTCTATCTTGTTCCATTGATCTATGTTTCTGTTTTTGTGCCAGTACCATATTGTCTTGATTACTGTAGCTTTGTAGTATAGTCTGAAGTCAGGGAGTCTGATTTCTCCAGTTCCGTTTTTTTCCCTCAAGACTGCTTTGGCTATTTGGGGTCTTTTGTGTCTCCATAGCAATTTTAAGATTTTTTGTTCTAGTTCTGTAAAAAATGCCATTGGTAATTTGATAGGGATTGCATTGACTCTGTAGATTGCTTTGGGTAGTATAGTCATTTTCACAATTTTGATTCTTCCAATCCAAGAACATGGTATATCTCTCCATCTGTTGGTATCATCTTTAATTTCTTTCATCAGTGTCTCAGATTTCTGCATACAGGTCTTTTGTCTCCCTAGGTAGGTTTATTCCTAGGTATTCTTTTTGTTGCAGTAGTAAATGGGAGTGTTTCCTTAATTTCTCTTTCAGATTTTTCATCATTAGTGTATAGGAATGCAAGAGATTTCTGTGCTTTAATTTTGTATGCTGCAACTTTACCAAATTCCTTGATTAGCTCTAGTAGTTTTCTGGTGGCATTTTTAGGATTCTCTATGTATAGTATCATGTCATCTGCAAACAGTGACAGTTTTACTTCTTCTTTTCCAATTTGTATTCCTTTTATTTCTTTTTGTTCTCTGATTGCCGTGGCTAGGACTTCCAAAACTATGTTGAATAATAGTGGTGAGAGTGGACATCCTTGTCTTGTTCCTAATCTTAGAGGAAATGCTTTAAGTTTTTCACCATTGAGAATGATGTTTGCTGTGGGTTTGTCATGTTTGGCCTTTATTATGTTTAGGTAGGTCCCTCTATACCCACTTTCTGGAGAGTTTTTATCATAAGTGGGTGTTGAACTTTGTCAAAAGCTTTTTCTGCATCTGCTGAGGTGATCATATGGTTTTTCTTCTTCAATTTGTTAATATGGTGTATCACATTGATTGATTTGCATATATTGAAGAATCCTTGCATCCCTGGGATAAATCCCACTTGATCGTGGTGTATGATCCTTTTAATGTGTTGTTGGATTCTGTGTGCTAGTATTTTGTTGAGGATTTTTGCATCTATATTCATCAGTGATATTGGTCTGTAATTTTCTTTTTTTGTAGTATCTTTGTCTGGTTTTGGTATCAGGGTGATGGGGGCCTCATAGAATGAGTTTGGGAGAGTTCCTTCCTCTGCAGTATTTTGGAAGAGTTTGAGAAGGATAGGTGTTAGCTCTTCTCTAAATGTTTGATAGAATTCACCTGTGAAGCCATCTGGTCCTGGATTTTTGTTTGTTGGAAGATTTTTAATCACAGTTTCAATTTCATTACTTGTGATTGGTCTGTTCATATTTTCTGTTTCTTCCTGGTTCAGTCTTGGAAGGTTATACCTTTCTAAGAATTTGTCCATTTCTTCCAGGTTGTCCATTTTATTGGCATAGAGCTGCTTGTAGTAGCCTCTTAGGATGCTTCGTATTTCTGTGGTGTCTGTTGTAACTTCTCCTTTTTCATTTCTAACTTTATTCATTTGAGTCCTCTCCCTCTTTTTCTTGATGAGTCTGGCTAATGGTTTATCAATTTTGTTTATCTTCTCAAAGAACCAGCTTTTAGTTTTATTGATCTTTGTTATTGTTTTCTTTATTTCTATTTCATTTATTTCTCCTCTGATCTTTATGATTTCTTTCCTTCTGCTACCTTTGGGTTTTGTTTGTTCTTTTTTCTCTAGTTCCTTTAGGTGTAACATTAGATTGTTTGAGATTTTTCTTGTTTCTTGAGGTAGGCTTGTATAGCTATAAATTCCCTCTTAGTACTGCTTTTGCTGCATCCCATAGGTTTTGGATCGTCGTGTTTTCATTGTCATTTGTCTCTAGGTATTTTTTGATTTCCTCTTTGATTTCTTCAGTGATCTCTTGGTTATTTAGTAATGTATTGTTCAGCCTCCATGTGTTTGTGTTTTTTACGTTTTTTTCCCTGTAATTAATTTCTAATCTCAGAGCGTTGTGGTCAGAAAAGATGCTTGATATGATTTCAATTTTCTTAAATTTACTGAGGCTTGATTTGTGACCCAAGATGTGATCTATCCTGGAGAATGTTCCGTGTGCACTTGAGAAGAAAGTGTACTCTGCTGTTTTTGGATGCAATGTCCTATAAATATCAATTAAATCTATCTGGTCTATTGTGTCATTTACAGCTTGTGTTTCCTTATTAATTTTCGGTTTGGATGATCTGTCCCTTGGTGTAAGTGAGGTGTTTAAGTCCCCCACTATTACTGTGTTACTGTCGATTTCCTCTTTTAGAGCTGTTAGCAGTTGCTTTATGTGTTGAGGTGCTCCTATGTTGGGTGCATATATATTTATAATTGTTATATCTTCTTGGGTTGATCCCTTGATCATTATGTAGTATCCTTCCTTGTCTCTTGTAACATTCTTTATTTTAAAGTCTATTTTATCTGATATGAATATTGCTACTCCAGCTTTCTTTTGATTTCCATTTGCATGGGATATCTTTTTCCATTCCCTCACTTTCAGTCTGTATGTGTCCCTAGGTCTGAAGTGGGTCTCTTGTAGACAGCATATATATGGGTCTTGTTTTTATATCCATTCAGCCAGTCTGTGTCTTTTGGTTGGAGCATTTAATCCATTCACGTTTAAGGTAATTATCGATATGTATGTTCCTATGACCATTTTCTGAATTGTTTTGGGTTTGTTTTTGTAGGTCCTTTTCTCCTTTTGTGTTTCCCACTTAGAGAAGTTCCTTTAGCGTTTGTTGTAGAGCTGGTTTGGTGGTGCTGAATTCTCTTAGCTTTTGCTTATCTGTAAAGCTTTTGATTTCTCCATCGAATCTGAATGAGATCCTTGCCGGCTAGAATAATCTTGGTTGTAGGTTCTTCCCTTTCATCACTTTAAGTATATCATGCCACTCCCTTCTGGCTTGTAGAGTTTCTGCTGAGAAGTCAGCTGTTAACCTTATGGGAGTTCCCTTGTATGTTATTTGTTGTTTTTCCCTTGCTGCTTTCAATAATTTTTCTTTGTCTTTAATTTTTGACAGTTTGATTACTATGTGTCTCGGCATGTTTCTCCTTGGGTTTATCCTGTATGGGAGTCACCGTGCTTCCTGGACTTGGGTGGCCTTTTCCTTTCCCACGTTAGGGAAGTTTTCGACTATAATCTCTTCAAATATTTTCTCTGGTCCTTCCTCTCTCTCTTCTCCTTCTGGAACCCCTATAATGCGAACTTTGTTGCATTTAATGTTGTCCCAGAGGTCTCTTAGGCTGTCTTCATTTCTTTTCATTCTTTTTTCTTTATTCTGTTCCACAGCAGTGAATTCCACCATTCTGTCTTCCAGGTCACTTATCCGTTCTTCTGCCTCAGTTATTCTGCTATTGATTCCTTCTAGTGTAGTTTTCATTTCAGTTATTGTATTGTTCATCTCTGTTTGTTTGTTCTTTAATTCTTCTAGGTCTTTGTTAAACATTTCTTGCATCTTCTCGATCTTTGCCTCCATTCTTTTTCCAAGGTCCTGGATCATCTTCACTATCATTATTCTGAATTCTTTTTCTGGAATGTTGCGTGTCTCCCCTTCATTTAGTTGTTTTTCTGGGGTTTTATCTTGTTCCTTCATCTGGTACATAGCCCGCTGCCTTTTCATCTTGTCTATCTTTCTGTGAATGTGGTTTTTGTTCCTCAGGCTGCAGGATTGTAGTTCTTCTTGCTTCTGCTGTCTGCCCTCTCCCTCATTGTAGTTTTGATTTACATTTCTCTAATAATTAGTGATGCTGAGCATGTTTTCATGTGCTTTTTGGCCATTTGTATGCCTTCTTTGGAGAAACATCTAGTGAGGTCTTATGCCCATTTCTTGATGAGGTTGTTTGTTTTTTTGATATTGAACTGCATGAACTGTTTGTATATTCTGGAGATTAATCCCTTGTCAATCGCATCGTTTCCAAATATTTTCTTCCCTTCTGTAGGTTGTTTTTTCATATCGTTTATGGTTTTCTTTGCTGTGCAAATGCTTTTAAATTTAATTACGTCTATTTGTTTGTTTTTATTTTTATTACTCTAGGAGGTGGGTCAAAAAAGATCTTGCTGCGACTTACGTCAAAGAGTGTTCTGCCCATGTTTTCCTGTAAGAGTTTTATAGTGTCTGGCTTTACATTTAGGTCTTTAATCCATTTTGAGTTTATTTTTGTGTATAGTGTTAGAGAATTTTCTAATTTCATTCTTTTACATGTTGCTGTCCAGTTTTCCCACCACCACTTATTGAAGAGATTGTCTTTTCTCCATTGTACACTCTTGCCATCTTTGTTGTAGATTAATTGACCATATGTGTGTTTGGTTTATTTCTGGGCTTTCTATCCTGTTCTTTTCATCTATAAGTCTCTCTTTGTTTCAGTATCATACTGTTTTGATTACTGTAGCTTTATAGTGTAGTCCGAAGTTAGGGAGTCTGATTCCTCCAGCTCCGTTTTTCTTTCTCAAGATTGCTTTGGCTATTCGAGGTCATTTGTGTTTCCATACAAATTTTACGAATTTTTGTTCTAGATCTGCACAAAATGCCATTGGTAACTTGATAGTAATTGCATTGAATCTGTAGATTGCCTTGGGTAGTATAGTCATTTTCACAGTATTGTTTCTTCCAATCCAAGAACATGGTATATCTTTCCATCTGTTTGTGTCATCTTCAGTTTGTTTTGTCAGCATCTTATAGTTTTTGGAGTACAGGTCTTTTGCCTCCTAAGACAGGTTTATTCCTAGGTATTTTCTTCTTTTTTGATGCAGTGGTACATGGGATTGTTTCTTTAATTTCTCTTTCTGATCTTTCATTGTTAGTATATAGAATTGTGACAGTTTTCTGTGTATTAATTTTGTATCCTGCAAATTTACCAAATTCATTCCTGAGCTCTAGTAGTTTTCTGGTAGCATGTTTAGGATTTTCAATGTATAGTATCATGTTATCTGCAAACAGTGACAGTTTTACTTCTTCTTTTCCAATTTGGATTCCCTTTATTTCTTTTTCTTCTCTGATTGCCGTGGCTAGGACTTCCAAAATTATATTGAATAAAAGTGGCAAGGGTTGACCTCCTTGTCTTGTTCCTGATCTTAGAGGAAATGCTATCAGCTTTTCACCATTGAGTATGATGTTGGCTCTGGGTTTGTCATATATGGCCTTTATTATGTTGAGGTAGGTTCCATCTATTCCCACTTTCTGGAGAGTTTTTAATCATGAATAGGTGTTGAATTTTGTCAAAATCTTTTTCTGCATCTGAGATGATCATGTGGTTTCTATTCTTCAATTTGTTGATGTGGTGTATCACACTGATTGATTTGTGGATATTGAAAAATCCTTGCATCCCTGGGGTAAATCCCACTTAATCATAGTGTATGATCCTTTCAATGTATTGTAGGGTTTGGTTTGCTATTATTTTGTTGAGGATTTTTGCATCTATGTTCATCAGTGCTATTGGCCAGTAGTTTTTGTTGTTGTTGTTGTATTTTTGCCTGGTTTTGGTAACAGGGAGATGCTGGACTCATAGAATTAGTTTGAGATTGTTCCTTCCTCTGCAGTTTTTGGGAACAGTTTCAAAAGGATAGGTGTTAACTATTCTCTAAATATTTGATAGAATTCACCTTTGAAGCCATCTGGTCCTGAACTTTTGTTTGTTGGGAGTTTTTTTTGGCTGCACTGGGTCTTCATTGCTGCATACAGGCTTTCTCAAGTTGTGGTGAGTGGCGGCTGCTCTTTGTTGCGGTGCGTGGGCTTCTCATTGCCGTAGCTTCTCTTGTAGAGCATGGGCTCTAGGCATTCGGGCTTCAGTAGTTGTGGCACGCGGGCTCAGTAGTTGTGGTGCACAGGCTTAGTTGCTCCATGGCACGTGGGATCTTCCTGGACCAGGGCTCAAACCTGTGTCCCCTGCATTGGCAGGCATATTCTTAACCACTGCGCCACCAGTGAAGCCCCGTGAGTTTTTTAATCACAGTTTCAATTTCATTACTTGTGATTGGTCTGTTCATATTTTCTGTTTTTTCCTGGTTCATTCTTGGAAGATAGTACCTTTCTAAGAATTTGTCTGTTTCTTCTTTGTTGTCCATTTTATTGGCATTTAGTTGCTTATAGTAGTCTCTTATGATCCTTTGTATTTCTGTGATGTCCATTGTAACTTCTTTTTCATTTCTGATTTGATTGATTTGAGCCCTCTCCCTTTTTTTCTTGGTAAGTCTGACTAAAGGTTTATCAATTTTGTTTATCTTTTCAAAGAACCAGCTTTTAGTTTCATTGATCTTTTCATTGTTTCCTTTTTCTTTATTTCATTTGTTTCTGCTCTGATCTTTATACGTTTTTTTCTTTCTACTAACTTCAGGTTTTGTTTGTTCTTCTTTCTCTAATTGCTTTAGGTGTAAGGTTAAATTTTTTAATTGAGTTTTTTCTTGTTTCCTGAGGTAAGATTGTGTTGCTGTAAACTTCCTTCTTAGAATATGCTTTTGCTGCATCCCATAGGTTTTGGATAGTCATGCTTTCTTTTACATTTGTCTCTAGGTATTTTTTGATTTCCTCTTTGATTTCTTCAGTGATCCATTGGTTGCTTAGTAGCATATTGTTTAGCCTCCACGTGTTTGTGTTTTTTACACTTTTTTTCTTATAGTTGATTTCAAATTTCATAGCATTATGGTCAGAAAAGATGCTTGATATGATTTCAGTTTTCTTAAATTTACCAAGGCTTGATTTGTGGCCCAATATGTGATCTATCTGGAGAATGTTCCATGGACACTTGAAAAGAATGTGTATTCTGCTGCTTTTGGATGGAATGCTCTGTAAAATATTAAGTCCATCTGGCCTAATGTGCCATTTAAGGCCTGTGTTTCCTTATTGATTTTCTGTCTGGATGATCTGTCCATTGATGTTAAGTGGGGTGTTAAAGTCCCCCACTATTATTGTGTTACTGTAGATTTCCCCTTCTATGGCTTTTAGCATTTGCCTTATATATCGAGGTGATCCTATGGTGGGTGCATATATATTTGCAATTGTTATATCTTCTACTTGGATTGGTCCATTGATCATTACTCAGTGTCCTTCTGTGTCTCTTGTAACAGTCTTTATTTTAAAATCTATTTTGTCTGATATGAGTATTGCTACTCCAGCTTTCTTTTGATTTCCACTTGCATGGAATACCTCTTTCCATCCCCTCACTTGCAGTCTGTATGTGTCCCTAGATCTGAAGTGGGTCTCTTGTAGACAGAATATATTTGGGTCTTGTTTTTGTATCCATTCAGCCAGTCTGTTTCTTTTGGTTGGAGCAATTAATCTGTTTATGTTTAAAGTAATTATTGATATGTATGTTCATATTGCCATTTTGTTACTTGTTTTGGACCTGTTTTTGTTCAAAAAAAAAAGTCTTTTTTCTTCTGTTCCTCTTTTGTTCTCCTCTTGTGATTTGATGACTGTCTTTTGTGTGTGTTTGGATTATATTTTTTCTTTGTGTGTGTGTGTGTCTATTGTAGATTTTTGTTTTGTGGTTACCATAAGGTTTTGATATATAGTCTATAAATAAACAAGATTGTTTTACTTTGCTGTTCTCTTAATTTCAAACTCATTTCCAATATCCTACATGTGTACTGCCCTCTTCTCATGATTGCTGGTTTTGATATAATATTTGTGTGTGGATGATTTCCTATCTACTGTATGTTTATTTTTATGGGTGAGCTTTCCCATTCATAATTTTCTTGTTTTCTTGTTGTTTTCTTTTCTGCCTAGAGAAATTCATTTAGCATTTGTTGCAAAGCTGGGCCGGTGGTGCTGAATTCTCTTAGCTTTTGCTGGTCTGTAAAGCTTTTAATTTCTCCATCAAACCTGAATGAGCGCCTTGCTGGTTAGAATATTCTTGGTTGTAGGTTTTTCTGTTTCATCACTTTAAATATATCATGCCACTCCCTTCTGTCCTGCAGAGTTTCTGTTGGAAAATCAGCTGATAACCTTATGGGGACTCCCTTGTATGTTATTTGTTGCTTTTAATATTTTCTCTTAGTCTTTAGTTTTTGTCAGTTTGATTAATATGTGTCTCGGCGTGTTCCTCCTTGGGATTATCCTGTTTGGGACTCTCTGTGCTTCCTGGACTTGGGTGACTGTTTCCTTTCCCATGTTAGGGAAGTTTTCAGCTATTATCCTTCAAATATTTTCTCAGGTCCTTTCTCTCTCTCTTCTCCTTCTGGAACCCTTATGATGTGAATATTGGTGTGTTTATGTTGTCCCAGAGGTCTCTTAAACTGTCCTCATTTCTTTTTTTCTTTGTTTTGTGGTAGTGATTTCCACCATTCCACCTTCCCCGCTCACTGATCCATTCTTCTGCCTCATTTATTCTGCTATTGATTTCTTCAGTGTGTTTTTCATTTCTGTTATTGTATTCTGCAGCTCTGTTTTCTTTGTTCTTTAAATATTCTAGCTTTTTTTAAAGATTTCTTGTATCCTGGTCTGTGCCTCCATTCGTTTTCCAAGATCTTGGATCATCTTTACTACCATTACGCTGAATTCTTTTTTGGGTCGATTGTCTGTCTCCACTTCACTTAGTTCTTCTTCTGGGGTTTTATCTTGTTCCTTCGTCTGGAACATATTCCTCTGCTGTCTCATTTTGTCTAACTTTGTTTGTGATCTCCAGTCTGCTGGCTGCGGGGTTTTAGTTCCTCTTGCTTTGGGTGTCTGCGCCCTGGTTGGTGAGGCTGTTCTAGAGGTTTGTGCAGGCTTCCTGGTGGGAGGGACTGATGCCTGCCCACTGGTGGGTGGAGCTGGGTCTTGTCCATCTGGTGGGCAGGGCCATGTCAAGGGGTGTGTTTAGAGGTGGCTGTGGGCTCAGGAGTTCCTACCAGGAAGCAAATGGAAAGTACACAGGGATTAAGAAGAACTGCAGAAAAGCCTTTGTCATATGATAGTGACCTCGTGGGCTTGCCGGACGTGAGAGCATGTGTGTGGCTTGTCCTCAGCAGACAGTCAGGAGTTCTCTGTGGGAAGGTGGATAGGAGCTCACGGAGCTGCTCTGCCTCTGCTTCACTGTACACTGCTCCACCTGTATAATTCTTAAATATATTTAAGCACCAGTGTTGATCTGGTGATAGGAAGTATACTAGATGTCCTTAGCATCCACCCTAAATTTTTATACCACTTTATCTGCCCACCTCTTTTATGATTTGCCTTTGTAATATCATGAAGAAACATACCTACAGTGTTCTCCTACAACACCCTAAGGTCCGTAAGGAAAAGGCAATAGCTGATTAATGTATAATCCCTACACTGAATATTTCTTGAGTAAACTCTGGGGGGTGGCAACTTACAGTTTACAGCCCTGACATAGGTGAGAAAGAGTCACTAATTACTTAATTATTCAAGCAATTAGTTTTCTAGCCTGCATGCTCTAGCACACTCATTTGACTAATTTTTTCTCATGATGAGAGTCAGAAGACTTTGGTTTTTAGTCTGGCTTTATCACTGGCTGTGTTAGCTTTAGCAAATTATATAACCTTTCTGCACCTCAGTTTCCCCATCAGTTTCTAAAAATACTGGCCAACTTAATCCAGATTCTATAGATAAATGTTTGTGTTCTTCTTTAGTAAGTATAACCAAAATAGACCATTTGCAGCCTACTTGGTTTAGAGTGTATTATTAGAAACAGATGCTATTAGGATTTCTCCATTTTTAATGTTGAGAACTTAGGAATTCCTTCCCAGGACATGTTCTCAAAGCAAAATTTATTGTGTTCATTACCATGATCGTTAGGCTTTTACCTTGTAGACCACAGAGGAACACAAAAGTAAAAGAGAAAAGTGGGAAAAGGATTCATGAATTAGATGAAAACTGTAGTTACGTTTACCAGAGAGAAATCTTGCTATGGTATGAAGATTCATCCAACCCTGGTGGTCCTGAATGACATTCTATTTCCTAAGGTCAGAGTGACCTCGACTTTCTCTGTAGTGAGGAGGAATGCATTTTACTTTTCCCTAAGTAGTGGCTTTAAAAATACATTCTCAGAAACCATTTTTTTTCTTTCAGGAGAAAAAAGTGCAAGTTTTTAAATAAAGATTTATTTTCATATGTAGAAACCACATTTGAAAACTGTGTGCACTAAGACACATACATTCATTAAACATTTGTGTATGTATTTATGAACACCTTTCATTATCAAGTATTTGAAAACATTATAATAAAAAGATCTTTTTCCTTTCTTGCCACACAACATGGAAATGAATCTTCATGGACTCTGTCCTACTTGGTAGAATAGACACCTCCACCTCTTTAGATCAACTGAACGAGGGTCTCAGATGAATGTCATGAATTTCATCCATCACAATGCATATTATGTCAACATGAGGCCATCTGAGGTGAATTTTCGTTTTTCAGAATTTCTTTGCTCTTATTACTGTCATTTTAATAATGAATTCATGGAGGGAAACATGCTTTTAAATTTAATGCACCTGGAGACAAAAATATTAAATATTCGTTTTATTTTAAGACTCTAAATTGCTAAGTCTTATAACTTAACATATGTGCCTTAACTATGGTACATTTGTTTGCATGTTCATGTTCTTCTAACTCCTGATTTTTATAGCAGATCCATGGGAAGTAGGCAGAAGTTCACTATTATTGGCTTGGCTGAGAGGCTAAGTGATTAGGATTTCCCAAGCTAGATGCAGATTTTAAAATAAATACAGCATGTTTCAGTCTGATACCTTGAACTTATATTTTAAAAAATTGATAAAATTGACATCCATATAAATCAGCTGTTAAAGTGAGCAAAATTTTTATCTGATGAAATAATGTCTTTTAAAATGTTTATTTATTTACTTATTGAAGTATAGTTGATTTACTCAATGTGTCTTTGAAAGATATTGTCCCCAAGTGTTAAGATTTGAGAAATTAATATATAAAAGAGGAAAAGAGTAGTACGAATCTAAAAATAAATCCAGAAGACCAGCATAAACCAGTAAAGGTAATGTAAGAAAGGAGTATTCCCAGCATTCAAAAGGATAAGTAAGGTAGTAGGTTCTGTGAAGGTGATGCCTCAGAATAACAGTAGGGACAGTGTAGAACCAGTAAGGAGAGTGCTCAAGGATCTTAAAAATCAACAGAAGACTAAAGAAAACATACAGGAAAAGATGCCTAACACCACTAGATACCAAGAAAATGCAAATTAAAATCATGAGATACTTCTATGCACTCATTAGAATGGCTGAAATTAAAAGGACTGAGAATTCCAAGTGTTGTCAAGGATTTGGAACAACTGGAATTCTCATAAACTGCTCACGATTAATATAAAATGCTACAACCACTTTTGAAAACTGCTTGGAAGTTTCTTAAAGGTTAGACATACACTTAACCTGTCACTCAGTCATTCCACTCTTATGTGTACACTCAAGAGAAATGAAAGCATACATGTCCTTACAAAAACTTGTATGTGAACATTCATATCAATGTTATTCACAGTATACAAAACAGCCCAGTCACACTGTTTGAGTCTATTTATATACAATTCTAGAACATTTAGTTTTTCTGGTGATACAAGTCAGATTGGTGCTTGCCTGGGGCAAGGGCACAAATAGATGGACTGCAAAGGGGCATAAAGAAACTTTGAGTTTAATGCAAATGCTCCATATCTGATTGTGGTTTCATGGGTGCATACATGTGAAATGGATGCATACATGTGTCAGAACTCACAAAACTGTACATTTTACATAGATGCCACTTCTTGTACATAAATTGAACTTTAAAAAAATTGACAAAAAGGTGACAGTCAATGAAAGACCCTGGATAGAGAACTATGAGCAAAGAAAATCAAGTGAGAAATTATCCTAGAGTGAGAAATAAAGACAAAGGCAAAATCTAGATAGGACAGAAGCTCAGCTGGCTATTTCCACCTTTCAACTAACCTCTTCCTTTGCTTGAGTAAAGAATGCAAAACTGTGGAATTAACTGATAACTGAGTCTGGGTTAATAATAATGACAACACTTTAAATTGTAGTTGTATCTGCAGTTTAGAGTCTCCTTATTATATGACAGGATATACTATTAGATGCTCTAAAATGTACACTCCATGTTCTTAGACTTAATTAAAAATTGGGGGGTCACAGGGAGGTCTGCCATAATTCCTGACTCTTCTTCCTCTCATTTCCTTTCTCTTGCTCTCCTTTCTGCTACCTTTAAGGAACAATTCTTTGTCTTTCTTACAGTGTGATGTCTCTTCATTCAAGCCTCTTTTGGGGTCTTATCTGTTATTCCAATCAGCTTTGAAAGAAATTTCCTGGGGAAAAAAAAATCTCTTCCCTGCTTAAAGGGGCTTCTAGAGGATACAGTTTTCTCCATCTGGAGAAATATGCAGGCAGACCAAAAATTAGGATTCCTTTGTAATATCCACAGTAGCCCCATGGTGTGGAGACAATAGTCTTAATTTCCTTATGAGGCAACTAAGGTGGTAAAGAGACTCTGCCTGAATTCACACAAATAATAAGTTGTAAATCTGGGATTTGGTTCCAGGCCTTTCTGGTTGCAAACAAGGCACTTTCTACCCCTTAACCTTGGTCGTCAAATGGAGATTGGGGTTTTGCCCAGCTTGAGTTAGAAGTCACCCAAGGTATCTGAAGCCACTAATTGACAGAGAGGTAGCATACTTGGATTGTAATGTGCTGGAAAATCTAGGAATCAGAGCACAGGGAGAGGGGTGATATGATATATGAAGCAAAACACAAGGTGAGCTTGGCATTCATTGATTAGATGATTATATATTCCTATAATGTGTCAAGTACCTTATCACACCCTGCAGGTCCAGCATCAGATACAACATAGCTCCCGCCTCCTGTGAGGTTCTACTGTGAAAGTGGGGAGACAGGCCTTTGGATCACTGCTTGTAATTCAGTAATTTGTGATACAGGAATGCACATGCTGCTGTGAGGCTTACATGTAGGGGCATCTTGGTGAAGCCAGAGAAAGCATTTCAGAAAAGATGGGGTTTAAAGCACATGTAGTCAGGTGAAGAGTGATTTAAGACATTCCAGGGAAATTCAGCCGCTCCTGCTTGTGCAGAGACATGACATAAAACAGTTATCTAGGGACATTGACGTTATTTGTCAGAGCTGGAGTGGGGAGTGAGTGTGAGTGAGGCATGTGTTATGATCTAAGTGAGGGAGGGTGGAGTAACAACTCTAAAGTGTGTTACATTAAGGAGTTTCAACTTTTTCCTTAAAACTTTGGGAACCATAGAAGGACCCTCAGCAGATGAAGGTTATGCTATACATTTGTGACATTGGTGATCTGAAAGATGGCCTGCAGATTGTCACAGGGATGCAGTTACCATTTTCAGCCTGCCTCTTTCCGGTGCGCTGAGCAAGATGTTAGGGTGCTTGGGCTGCAGTATTTAGGAGCACATAGGTTGCTGGGGTTGATTCTGTAGGATTGGTGAAGTTCACCTTTGAGATTGCGGGTAGGAAAAAGAGACTAACAATTTTTTTTTTTTAACATCTTTATTGGAGTATAATTGCTTTACAATGGTGTGTTAGTTTCTGCTTTATAACAAAGTGAATCAGTTATACATATACATATGTTCCCATATCTCTTCCCTCTTGTGTCTCCCTCCCTCCCACGCTCCCTATCCCACCCCTCTAGGTGGTCACAAAGCACCCAGCTGATCTCCCTGTGCTATGTGGCTGCTTCCCACTAGCTATCTATTTTACGTTTGGTAGTGTATATATGTCCATGCCACTCTCTCACTTCGTCCCAGCTTACCCTTCCCCCTCCCCATATCCTCAAGTGAGACTAACAATTTTTGAATTCTAAGTGTATGCCAAACTCCAGGCTAGGTTCTTACTATAAGCTATTTAATGTAATTCTCACAGTCACCCCCATGGTATCGATGCTGTACTCAGACATTTAGGCACCCAGGCAGGTAAATACTATGACTTCTGAGGCCCAATTAAGTGTTCCTTACATTTCCCAGTTAGGTTGATTCATACCAATGTTTTGTCCAAGAGACTGAAAGCAGAAATAAGGAATGCCACTTTAAGACGAGGCAGGCAAATGCCAGTGTGTATCTTCTTCTCTTTATTTCCTTACCATAGTAAACTTGGAAATACCAAGTATTCCATAAGTGATATAAGTTCAAGTTGGAGAACAGTCAACCAACCTACATAAAACACCACATAAGACATAAACCCTTATTTTTTGAGCCACTGGCCTTTCAGAATTACTACTGCACTATAAACTATATATATATAGTGTCCCTTCAAACAGATATTATTTATATGTACATTTATTTATTTGGAGTGAAATATATATATATTTTATATATATATATATATGTATATGTGTGTGTGTGTGTGTGTGTGTGTGTGTATATATATATATGTATATATATATATATTATATTTTTAAAATGTCTACCAGAGGATTCTGTTTTGGTCAAAAGGGAACCAAGGACATGTCACCAGTTTCATTAGAAGCCGTACTTGGAAACTCGAGTCAATTAGCACCAAGTTTTCGATTTAATTCATTGACTTTCCAGCACTGCCGTAGATGAGCACCTTGGGTAGTAGCGTGACGAGCCTTCCCCTTAATCTAATTTTGGCAATATGAGCTCTGGTGTATAGATGAGAAAACTAAGAGAAGTAACTTGCTCAAGGTCAAATGTTTAGTAAATGATAGAGACTACATTTGAATTAGTTTGTTTAATTATCACAGCTTATGGGACTTCAGAGGTCATTGTCTTTCCAATACTCCAGAGTCTTATTTATATTATTGAGTTGTTCAACAAAGAAAGTTTCTTAATGTGCCATTGTGTTGGTATTGAATTTTTTCCTCTGGGCTATATTTCTTTTATATCATCTCGTCCTCACACCCACCCTCCTTCACCCCAACTTAAAGGCAGATAAGCTGGGTAGCCAGGGTCCATAGAGAAACATTGACTGGCTGAAGGAGACACACAGCCAGTTAGTGATCAAACCATGACCATAAAGTCTGTGCCTGTCATCTTAACAGGAATTTTTCTGCTGCAGGAAAGTAGTATAAGAATGTTTCTCTCTCTCTCTCTTTTTTCTGTCCTTCAAGACAGTCTGTGTGTTGGATTCTGTGAGCTTGTTTGCAGAATTGAACTCAACTGCATTTTTGTTTACCCCCAATTAATAAATAGCTTCGGGTTATTTGCTAACAGCTCACATTCTGGTTTGCACAAATATTCTTTCAGACTAGAAACCATGGGAGAATGAGAGGCCTTGTAAGCTGCCTACCGGGCACCTTTTTAATCTTACTTGAAGAGCTGTGTCTGTGAGGATGAGAGAAGACATTTAGGCTGCTCCTTCCCCAAGTCCAATCTGCCCAGAACTGATTTACCTACAATTATCGTGGATTTGATAGACAACGAAACAGAGTGAAAAGAATATCAGTTTGGGAATTAGAAAATGCTGTTTTTATTTCATGTTCCCTGCGTGATCTTAGGCAGCTCACTTAAACTCTCTTCGCCTCTGTTTTCTTAGCTCTAAAATGAAGATAGAGTAATATGTGAATGTTCTCCTAAAGCAAATATCAGTCAACTCAGTAATTCATTCCGGAGCAAGAGTTGTGTAGCCTTTGGTACTAGGAGAGGTATGAACTTCTTCAATCTTAAGGGCTTGAAATGGGGTGGGGGGAGGTGTTGGGAAAGGCCTACATCTTGACACAGAAACTGGCCAAGTTCGCAGCACCTTGTGACCCTGGCAACATGGTCATACTCGGAAAAATGCTTCTGCTCGTGCTTAATAAAAGCTGTTTATATACAGTGGGCTCCAGGACTCAGCATGACAAGGGGGAGAGGAACATCATTTTTTTTGTATCTTAATGAACATCGAAAATTCAAAATCACAGTGAGCTTCATCACTGAGAGTGGTAGGACATCATTGGAAGAAACTGAGACCACGACATTGGCTGTCCAAAGACTAGCCGTCATGGTGACTGGTCCTATTGTCTGTGAATGAATTTCAGGCCCCTCTTGGCCAAAGGCAGGAGGCAGGAGGCAAGAGGCAAAGAGGAGGAATAATTTATAATCTGCATAATCATTCCTTGGGTTCTGAGTAATCCCTTAAGAGTGGGGAAGCTTGGAGAATAAAATTTTCATTATAGGGATCGGGGTTGGAATATTTTAATTTAAATATTATTGTCCTTTTGTAGCCTTATTTTTATTCCAAGATGGCCAGGTTAGGCCTATGGCTACAAAAATACCTTCTATTTATTAGGTTTGTTGTAAGGATTGGAAATGATATAGCCCATAGCATAGCATAGTTATAGCTATATCCTAGCAGAGTTAGGTAATACTGTCCATAGCCTAACACCTAGTAAGGCAGTCAATAAGTGATAGCAATCAACATTATTATTTTAAATTAATTTTATCAGGTACGACAGCTTATGATAATTGGGGCAATAAATTGTAAGCCTACAAAGCCTAAATTTTATGTAATATTATTCTTTTAAAAAACGGATTTTATTTTTAGAAACATTTTTTTCTACTTTTTCTGCTAACATTACCAGTATGTCTCTGTGATCTTCCCTCTCTCAGTCTTCTGACTCTAACGTACCACTTACTGCCTTGATCATTTTAACTATGTAGCTGTCTTATCTCTCCAACTAGACTATAAGCTCATGGAAGACTGAGAACCATATGTTTTGTTCAGTGTGATGTTCAAAATATTTATAACCAGTGTGGTATAGACCCCACTAATCATAGTGGAGGCTGGACATGAACAATCTGGTTGGTCATATTGGCACATACTGGAGGAATACTGACCCAGTTTATATTTCTTAGAATCCTTCATAATGCCTCCCACATAAAAGAAGTTCAACAAATATTCATTTGTGATTAAAGTTGGAAAGTTCCTGTAAAATGATATCAGGAGAGGCTGACTGGCTGCCAGGTATCTTCCCAAGATTATGATTACCTTGAGGAATTTATCCCAGTTAGGTCTTCAGCTTTGTTCATTCAGCAACTCAGGTTAACTGAACTTGAAACTTATTTATGAATTGAAATTCCAGTTAATTTATTTAAAGTGAGAAATATGCATTGCTATTCACACTGGCCTCAGCAGTGCATTCCTTGGATAAGGGCTAGTTTGTGTGGGGAGTCAAGTTATCATGAGAGGATACTCTTGATTTGTATTATGTCAAGGGAGAAACCCTTACATTTATGGTCAGCTGGTTTTCAACAAAGGTGCCAGAGCAATTCAGTGAAGAAGTAGATAGTCTTTTTGTCTGGGAAAAGTGGATATCCCACAGGCAAAAAAATGAGGCTACCCCCTTATCTCTACAATCCAAGAAGGAGAGAAAGATAAAATTCCAGGTGTTCTTTTTCACTAAATTTTGCAAATTTTGTAGAAGATTAAAAAAACAAAAACAAAAACAACCCAAACTGCTCTCAGGGTGGTGGAACAGCTGGCAAAGTTTGGTAAGTTTGGCCTGTTTTGTTCTCTCAAGGAAGTCTGCATTTGTATTCTGTCCTGCCTGCCTGAGTGGCTGGTCTGAGTGATCCTGCTCCCATGGCTGTCCCTAGTAGGTAAGGGGGTAGGCTCAGTTAATTCAAAATGAACCATGTTCCTAAATTTAAGAGCTAAAACCATAAAACTTCTGGAAGAAAAGAGAAATCTTTGTGACTTGAGTTAGGCATCAATTGCTTAGATCAATAAAATGAATAATTAATTTGACCTTATCAAAATTTAAAAAATTTTGCTCTTCTAAAGAATGAAAGTGAAAAGACCAGTAACAATCTGGGAGAAAATATTTGCAAAACATACATCTGATAAAGGTATTGTACCAGAATATATATAGAATATTTATTGCTCAACAATAAGAAGACAAACAACCTAATTAAAAACTGGGCAACGTATTTGAATAGACATTTCACAAAGAAGATATACAAATTGTCAATAAGCACCTGAAAAGATGTTTAATATCATTAGTCATTAGAGAAAATGCTAATTGAAACCACAATGAGATACTTCTACACACCCACTAGAATGGCTGTAATGCAAAAGCCTTAAAATACTAAGCATTGGTGAGGATTTGGAGAAACTGAAATCCTCTTACATTGCTGGTGGGTATGTAAAATGGGGTACACTTACATATACTTATATCCAACCTAGAAATTCCATGCCTAAGTATCTATTCGAGAGAAATTAAGACATATGTCCACACAAAGACTTGTTTGTTCATGGCAGCTTATTCATGAACTCCAAATATCCTCAGACTGGTAAATAAACAAAATGTAGAGCCATTCAAGGGGATGCTATTCATCAGTTTAAAAAATGATTTACTGATATCTACAGTAACATGGATGAATTTCAAATATCAGTACATCATGCTAAAAGAAAGAAGCCCAATGCAAAAGACTACATATTTATGACTCCACTTATATGAAATTTCTAGAAAAGGTGAATCTGTAGAGACAGAAGGCAGGTTTATGATTATCTGGGGCTGAGAGTGTGAGTGGGAATTGATTGCACATGGGTAGAAGGGAACTTTTTGGGTGATGAAAATGTTCTAAAACTGGATTGTGGTCATGATTACACAACTATATAAATTTACTAAAAATCATTCAACTGT
The DNA here is from genome assembly GCF_028564815.1 of Eubalaena glacialis. NCBI lineage: Eukaryota > Metazoa > Chordata > Mammalia > Artiodactyla > Balaenidae > Eubalaena > Eubalaena glacialis. The sequence goes on from NC_083724.1 coordinate 40,467,396, forward strand.
ACACTTATAATGGGTGACTATCATGATATATAAATTATACCTCAAAAAATCTGTAAAAAAAATTCAAGGATGGGAGATTTGGCTGCTGGATAAAATCTTTGAGACATCAAGCTCTATAGATTGGCTGTGCCTGTCCCTGCAATAGAAACATTTACCTCCCAGAGAAACTTGCCTGGCTACAGCCATACTGAACAGTGAAGAAGGGAATTAAAAATATATTTCTGTAATTCTGTTTATTGAAAATTCTTCACTGACCAAAAGCCCATTTTATTTATTAAAAAAGTTTTTTATTGAAGTATAGTTGATTTACAATGTTTTGTTAGTTTCAGGCGTACAGCAAAGTGATTCAGATATATATATATATATATATATATATATATATATATATATATATATTCTTTTGCAGATTCTTTTCCATTATAGGTTATTACAAGAAATTGAATATAGTTTCCTGTGTTATTCAGTACGCCCTTATTGGTTAGCTGTTATATATATAGTAATGTGTATTTGTTAATCCCAAACTCCTTATTTATATGCCCTCCCCCCTTTCCCCTTTGGTAACCATAGGTTTGTTTTATATGTCTGTGAATCTATTTCTGTCCAAAATCCATTTTAACATATTGTTTTTTTATTATGTTCATATAATCAGTATTGTTCTGGTCTGAGAATCATTTTGTCTGTGAGATGATTTAGCAAATTTCTGCTCAGATTCATTTTTGCCCATTTTACAGTTTAACAATAAGAGGACACTCTTAATTCTGGTAGTTTGTAGCTTAAATTATATCCAAAGAGGCCAAGTCATTTCTAAATTCCCTTTCTCCAAGTTACTGGAAAATATTTAACTGTGGTCCCACATACCACATACAACTACACACACACAAATTATCACTTCATAAATAACCTACAAGCTCCTTTTTTCCTAAAGAAATATTACCTGGCTTCCCCACAAACTTACAAATAAATCTTTACCATATTTGAGTTTTGTAGACATGGAATATAGTCCTTAAATGGGGGAATATATGCAACAATGGTCCTTACGGGTATTCATAAATTTCTTCAAGTAGAGGTGGAACACTGAGATATATATTATTCATTCTTTAAAACCAGAAAGGGTGCGGAAGAGATGGAAAACACGAATATATGTGCAAAGTAGGGTATTCGCTTCTCCAAAATGTAAATAAAGTATTTTGAAGGAAAGGATTTAAAGAGTAAGAATTTCTAAATGTTGGTTGGTTGGTTGGTCATAAATTTATTTTCCAAATCAACCAAATGATTCAAGGCAACACTCTAATGAATGAAGCACTACTTTCCAATTAATAGATTCAGGATGTGGTTGCAATTGCCTTTTCAGAATTGACTTCTTTCACCAAAAAATGGCAGTAGAGATAGTGAGTGGGTTCTTTTCTGACGCTCTCTTTATCATTCTACTGTTACTACTGTGGAAATCATGAGTCAATACAACCAGGTCTGGTCTGAGGAGGGTGACACTGATGAACAGATTGGGTTCAGACACACCGTAAATATCACACAGTGCCTTACACAACAGGCCAAGGCAAAGCCTTATGAACCAATATATCATCCTAAGTACGATGCATATGGAGAATGTTCAAAGAGGCTGCTGATTGCTGTGGCCCCAGCAGAACTTGTTTTTCCCATTAATGATGGGCCTCAAGTCAACGTTATTCTTTCCAGCTTCTCTTCTGCTCATGTGTGTGGGCCCATGAGCACATGGCACACTTAGAACTTATTTACTTGTATGATTCAGGACTTCTTCAGTTTGAGATTCTTATCAGATAATTTTTTTTTAAGTGGACTCCCGTAAGACTATTTGTATTGTTTCCAAAACATTTTTGATGCTGTTGGAGTGTGTATTACTTTGGGTAAAGCATCATGTCAGTAGTCTCTAAAGAGGGATGGGCGAGTGCAGCTAATGGAGTGAGCAGGATGATCCATTGGGGGTGAGGACAAAATACTAAGACTTCTATTTCAATTGTTATCTAATATTAAAAATAACTTAAGATTCATCAGTATGTAGTATATGGATTGGAAGTGGCACACTCATCTGGTCACTGTGTGAGCTTGTCACAGATGGTCTATGAGTTACCCTGAAGGAAGACAGAAGTCCCACATTTTGGAGTGATTGACTCAACCATTCCTGCATGTTTATTAACTTAAAACACACTATATTTCACAAAATAAAAAATGGTCTTAAATCCATGGATTGAAAAATAATAGAACAATACAAATAATAAAAAACTAAAACATGGCACCTATAGTTGTAGGAATAGCTCTTTGGCAACCATACCATGAAGTCTAAACAATGGTTACCTAATCACATCTGTCAAGAAGATGGCCAGTTACCGTCTTCTATTGGATAATAGGAGGATTTAGCAATACTGAGCTGGAATTTCTGTGTGCCATCAATTGGATTAAACCAATGAGTGGCTCCCCAGTTTCCATCAATACCGGACTCCATGCTTTCCTCCACTATCTTCTGCCTGACCCTCTTCACTCCTTTATGTTTGATTCCAGGCCTCTGTAAGCATTTACGTTTTCTTATCTGATTTCTTTGTCTGATAATTACTTTTGAATTTTATTTAATATTTTGTAGCTAAACTAGTCAAAATAAATGTCTTATTCCTCAGAAAAGAAGATGGCCAATTAATTTTTTAAAATCATACAGAAAATTTATTGAAATTAAGTTTTACATCCACCTTTGTTAAATAAGAAGTAATGTGTGTTGAAGCTTAGTTGGTGATAGTAGTACATATAGCATTTGTTGACATTGCTTTTTCTGATTGGATATGCAGTCAAGCCATTTGGAGACCGCCCAGTAAGAAATATCACTTGGAATTTGTATACATGATCGTTGATGTTTCTGGTTGAGAAAACATGTATTGGGAGGGACAGGAAATATGTGAATTCAGAGTGGCAGCAAGGAAACTGGCAAACATCAAATATCAGAAGTAGGTGAATTCTGTGGTTTAATTGTACATTTGATACTCTGGATGTGTGAACCTTGATACTACGTTGGTTGCTAAGTGTCTGGGCATTCTTGTCAAAACCTGGACCACTGTTCCTGTGTTCCACTTGACTAAGAGTTGTAGTAGCATGATGTTCTGCTTCTCCAGGCACTAGGTCAGGCACTTGAAAATGGTAAGTAACACAATGTTGCAAGCAGAATAAAAATTTCAACTTAGGTGTCATGAGGTAAAAGGCTAGCCATGAAAGCGTAAAATATATGTTATTCATAACAACTGACCCTTGTATCTGGGGAAAAAGAAGGCATTTATTTGGATTAGCTCAGATATTCTACTAGTAATCGTCTGCCTAGAGACTCCAACTTAATTTACATCACATTGAATTAATTAGTAAAGTATTTATTGAATGCCTACTAAGTGATGAGTGCTAGAAATAACTGATGCCACTTATTGAGCATTTTCTTTGCCAGGCTGTGGGCTAAACCTCTTAAATATAGCATTATGATTAATCCTTACAACAATGTTTAAATTAGGTATTATAATCCCAATTACAGAAATAAGGAAATCAAAGGACAAAGAGGCAAATTATTTGGCCCAATTCTAAACAGGAATTTCTGGACAACCTCAGATCCCTGATGCTCTTTAGTCCTCTTGATGGATGGAGAACCATAGGGAGAGTGGAACGATAGGGAAAGGAGGAAAGAAGAACCTTGGAATGTGGGAGAGCAGCAAGCAGCCTCTCTCAGAGCTACCTTCTCATGGAAACTGCTTGGTGCCTTGCCTTCAAATTCCTCTAGCTGTGTTATTTGAAACTTTCATCAAGCTCTAAACCCAGTCTGGCACCTATGGAGGGGAAATAGAAGGCTTCTAGAGCTGTAGCTCTATGTTAGTGTTTCAGGATCAGGTCAGTTTTGCAGCTCTTCCCTCTCTGGTCTTGATTTCATGGCATCCCAGCATCTGGCCCTTCTTCTCAGTCTCCTATGGCTGCTCCCCCTCAGGACCTCTGAGAGACTGAGGTCTGTGACATCTGTTGCCAGATGTTCCTCAGGCTACCCATAGCCTTTTTGGTCTTTGCTTATGGCTGATATCAGCATCCTCCAAACCCCATCAGCTGCCCTGTTCTTGTTTGAATAAACTCTCTGGGTATCAACTCTTTTTAATTAGAAGGCACTGGTATTGTTACCTCTAACTTCCTGAGAAGTTTGTTTACCTTTGAATTGCAGATCAGCTTGCTCTGCTGCCCTGCTTAGAAGTTTTTCTTTTAGGCTGAGCCAACTGCTCTGCTTGAAGTCTTCCTTCTTGCGTTCATAAATCTGGCTTCCTTCCCATGCCTGAGCCTCAATTAAAATAAGGCAGACCTCTTTCAAAATTGTGACGTTTGTGTTGACTCCTTCCCAGGTTCCCCATGGTGTTGCTTCTACTCTTTGACATTCAGGATTTAAAATTGTCATCATTAACATCATCATCACCATCATCACTTTCATCATCATTATTTGTATTTTGGTTTCATATATTTGTTTTGTTTTAATAAAAGACACTGAATAAAGGTGAAGTTACTGTTTTCCTACTCAACCTCTCTGCTCTCTTTCTCCCTAAAGGCATCCAATATCATGAGTTTCAGTTGATATTATTATACTTTTCTACATATATGTGCCCATAAATAATTAATAACCAATGTTTATTGAGCACTTAGTATACACCTAGCAGTGTTTTAAGTTGTTTATGTGTATTCCTTCCTTGGCTCTGAAAACATCCCTATGAAATAGGTACTGTTATTATTGCCATTTTAAACTTGAGACACCAAGAGCTTAAATAACTTGCACAGCTAATAAGTGGTGGAGCTGGGATTCAAAGGCAGGCATCTGACTCCAAAACCAGTGGGTTCATCATATACTAATGCTTTTTTTAAAAAAAATTGGGGATTTTATTTTATTTAAAAATTTTAATCATTTTTAAATAGAAGTATAGTTTAATATTTACAGTGTTATGTTAGTTTCAGGTGTACAGCAAAGTGATTCAGTTATATATATATATATTTTTTTTTTCCAGATTCTTTTCCATTATGGGTTATTACAAGATACTTAATATAGTTCCCTGTGCTATACAGTAGGTCCTTGTTTATCTATTTTATATATAGTAGTATGTATATGTTAATCTCAAACTCTTAAAACTCCTAATTTATCTCCCCCCGCTATCTCCTTTGGTAACCGTAAGTTTGTTTTCTATGTCAGTGAGTCTGTTTCTGTTGTGTAAACAAGTTCATTTGTATCATTTTTTTCGATTCCACATGTAAGTGATACCGTATGATATTTGTCTTTGTCTGACTTCACTTAGATAATCTCTAGGTCCATCCATGTTGCTGAAAATGGCATTATTTCATTCTTTTTTATGGCTGAGTAATAGTCCACTATATATATGGACCACATCTTCTTTATCCATTCATCATTTAAGTTGCTTCCATGTCTTGGCTATTGTAAACAGTGCTGCTATGAACATTGGGGTGCATGTATCTTTTTGAATTAGAGTTTTCTCCACGTATATGCCCAGGAATGGGACTGCAGGATCATACGGCAACTATACTTTTAGTTTTGTAAGGAGCCTCCATACTGTCCTGCATAGTGGCTGCACCAATTTATATTCCCACCCACAGTGTAGGAGGGCTCCTTTTTCTCCACTCTCTCAAGCATTTATTATTTGTAGACTTTTTAATAATGGCCATTCTGACTGGTGTAAGGTGATACCTTACTGTAGTTTTGATTTGCATTTTTCTAATAATTAGCACTATTGAGCGTCTTTTCATGTGCCTGTTGACCATCTGTGTGTGTTCTTTGGAGAAATGTCTATTTAGGTCTTCTGCCCATTTTTTGATTGGGTTGTTTGTGTCTTTGATATTAAGCTGTATGAGCTGTTTATTATATGCTAATGTTTTTAACCACTCTAATGTTTTACAGCCTTTTGTGGTATTGCTTATTTTTAAAAAAAGCTCAAAAATGCATTTTAAAAATTTCCCTCAGCTTATTTTTCTCTAAACATTGGATTTTTGATACACATTTTAATCCAATCATTGATATTTACTGCTATATAATATTCTGTAAGGAATAGCCATCATAATTTACTATATTCTCCTCATGGGCATCTAGAGTATTTCTGATTTTTCACTACTACAAACTATGCTGCAATGAACATTGTTGTGCATGTCTCCTTGTTAACAGCCACTTTCCCCTCCAACTCAAATATGTCTATTTCACCAGTGCCTCTGTCAATTGATGGGATGACATGGTTAATTTAAATGATTCCTACCAACATCCAACTGATGGATAAAACATTAATCCTTTGTGGACTTTGCGTTTTAAGAGACCCACTTATTAGCTGAAAGAATTTAACCTACAGTGGTTAATGTAATGCTGTGAAAGCTTTCAGAAATTAGGAAGAAAGGGTGGATTTGAAGGTTGTATCTGGGGGGAGATAATCCTAGTGCCTTCAGTACTCATGCTATCTATCCAGTAAGGCTGACCTTCTCTTCCTTATCCTGGAAATCTGGGTCTCCATGCGAGTCAGTATTCCAGTATTCCAGTATTCCACAGTGGTTCAGATACTATCTGAATCAGTGCTCCTTTTCCTACCTTATAAATTGTAAATGTAAAGACAGAGTATTTATTGTATTAAAAAATACTCTACAGTATAATAGCCATGTGACTTTAAGATATAGGAAAACATATTTCTAAATCTTGATAACTGTTGGGTGAATATATTTGCATACCAAATGGGATTTCCTCTGCAGTCCAAGCTGCCTTGCTCTTCAGTAGCTTAAGTTGAGTGCCTTTTGAATGGAGATGGTCCAAGTGGAAGCATCAGAAAGCTATCTACCAGAAGCCCAAGAATATTTCATGTTGTGACAACTGCAGTCTTTTATTCATGGAGAAGCTTTACCAGAATTGAGTTTTTGCTGGACAAACTCATTGTGAATGAACTCAGTTGTGTTTTTGTTATTTTATGATTTTATATGTGTGTGTCTCCATACACATCTTGGTGCGTGGCACAGATGTTATCTTGAAATAGAACACCCACTGGACCTGAACTTTAATAACAAGAAAAGTAGAATTTCCCATTAACAGTACATACTCGAGGAAGAACATTGGGCATGGAATTAGAACACCTGGTTCTAATTCTAACACTTATTGGCTTGGTAATATCGGGGAAGTTATTATAAATGGGAATCATAACATTACTGATCTCATGTTGTAAGATGATTATAATAATATCTTCTAAATTAGTATAATTTAGCCAAATTAATTTTAAAAATCTAACCTGTTGGGCTTCCCTGGTGGTGCAGTGGTTGAGAATCTGCCTGCCAATGCAGGGGACACGGGTTCAAGCCCTGGTCTGGGAAGATCCCACATGCCACGGAGCAACTGGGCCCGTGAGCCACAATTACTGAGCCTGCGCGTCTGGAGCCTGTGCTCTGCAACAAGAGAGACCGCGATAGTGAGAGGCCCGCGCACCGCGATGAAGAGTGGCCCCCACTTGCTGCAACTAGAGAAAACCCTCGCATAGAAACAAAGACCCAACACAGCCATAAATAAATAAATAAATAAAATTTAAAAAAAAATCTAACCTGTTGATAAACACTGAGTGGTACGCCTAAGGCACTAGTGATATACATTGAAATATTCTTAACAAATTTACTATAAAACGGACTTACTAATATCTCATTCCTAGAGTTGCCGTGAGAAGAAAAATGGCTTGATATGTGTAGGAGGGCACTATGTGTAAGAAAAAACCCTGGCCACGTGGTAAGCCTTCTATTACTGTGATTCTATGTTTCAGGGATCACTCAACCAGTGGCTACAAGTGAGAATAACAGGCACTAGTTACCTTAAAATTTAAGTGCAACACATCTCAATCTATGAATCCAGTTACTTCTCAGGAAAGCTCAAAATCAACAGTTTAATGAAATGAGCCCACTTACCCCTCCCTTACCCCAGGTATAGAAAATAGATCTGCAGAGAGGATGAGATATCATCTCTTAAGGAAGTGTGGATTGTATAGAGTAGTAACCATTCCATCCCCCAAAAGAAAGGTTTATATGATTTGTTCTCTGACTTTCCCACAAGACTGAGAGTGCCTAAATTGCCTTCCCCAGCCCTATATGTAAGTCACAGACTAGGAATGATTTGTTAGAAAATGCGGAGCAACTGATCTGATGGATCATTGGTTCTTTAGCCTTGAGCTTGGAGAAAGGGGCCAGAGAGATGTGACAGAGTTGAAAGAGAACATCCCAGCGTGGAGCCCGCATGGCTGTGTTTGGTATGACAAAGATGTGTGAGTGGAATCTGACTGAAGTGACAAGGGGACTGAGTATTAAGATGTTTTTCAATCACGGCTCCCTCCCAGGTGCCACCCGTTGGTTAAAGGAAGTAAGGGGATGTGGAGTGGGTCACCCGGGATGAGCCTGAGGTGAGGAGGAAGAAGCTGAGCCTCTGACAGAAACCCCACGTTGGGCAGGGAGAACCCCCTGGAGGTCCCACCTGAGGATCCATAGATGCCTCCCATGTGCAAGTCAGCATTTGATGAAGGGGAAAATGAGGCCAGACAGTGGTCTGTTGACAAGGAAGTGAGGCCGATTTACCATACGCAGTCACTTGCAGAATGTCTTCCTTCCTCTCCTTTGTCCTTGCTCCAGTCCCAGAAGAGGACTTGGACAGCAAAGAAAGTGAGAAATGGCGTGAGAGAGAAGTCCCAGACCCCACCCATGCCCACTTCACCTCCTACTCCAAGCCTCCGAGACATCTGTCCAGCCCATCGTGGATGGTAGAGGAAGAGAGCTGTGCATTGAATATGCGATTAAGGTTTTTAAATGAAGAGCATCAAAACTAGTTGGAAAATTTATGAAATTGGACTTAAATATCACCAGGGAGCCTGAAATCCAATGGGAATGGAGGCTTGACAAATAATTTTTTATTCAAGAAATTAAAACCTTTTAATGGTTATACTACAGGTTGGCCCATCTCAATGAAATCAGTTAAATTAGTTATTAATTATTCATTATAAATGCTTCTATCTTTATAGGACAAATGTTCTGAGAAGTTGTTCCTCCAGATGGATCTTATGAGATTTTTACTCAGTCTCGGCAGAGATGAAACTTGGCCTGCTTTCTATGTGGCTAATCTTAAATTGTTCATGCATTTGTTCATTTATTCAAGCTACATTTATTGGGCATTTAGTGTGCCAGACCCTGAACTACTGAACCAGACTCTTGGGATAATTAAGCAGGCCAAATACTCAGTTCACATGCTTTCACATGGAATAAAAAGACTTTTTTTTCCTGAAGCTTTTGAGGCATTGGCAGACATTGCACATAATAAAATGTGGGCTTTACAACCAAAATAGCATCCTGAACTGCCTGATAGAAATAATGGTGACCATGCATCCTGGGTTTTCCAGGGACAGCCTTGGTTTCTGATAATTTCTTTTTTTTTCCCAATAAAGTAAATTTATTCAACATGTAGCTAAATGCAATTTATTTTTTATGACTTTGTAACACTTTGCATTTAAATTTATAAGTGATTAAACGTCCTTTGTCAGACCACATGCCCCAATTTTTTATTTGAAAAATGTGGATGCTTAATGCGTGGATTTTTTCAAAAGTGAATTTAGATCTAGATTATGATGATGAAAATATGAAAGTTGTTGTTTCCTGGAAACCCAGCTTTCCTGGCTATTGTACCTCTTGGCATCTGACAGTTTTTAAAGGTATAGCAAGCTGAGCTAAAGCAACAGTTTGCTTTATGCCAATTTTAACCCACAGTGATGTGAGGTCCACTGATTTCCTGTGCTTTCAAAGGTAATAAATTGAGGCACCTGAGTCTTCACTCAGGTCATATTTCCTGTAAGATAAAATGAAAGATATCGGCGGGAGAGAGTTGAGAGACAGAGACAAAGAAAGAAAGGGACTTAGAAAAGCATAGAGGAGAGAGAGCCAGGGAGAAATAGTTTGTAACCATCTCAGCTCTCGTCTCAAAATAATTTCTTGCACAAGCTATTCAAGAAGCATGAAGAGGATAATAATCAACTCTTGTTTTGAGATTCCTTTTAGTTTTATTGTAGAATAATTTAATTAAAATACATTTTTATTACCATTTTACAGCCTCTGTCTGCTCTCTCTACTGCTGTAATTTCCTGAAAGGAGATGTATGACATCCTGTGGGCATCCCTGGTATCTTTTCAATCAGTTCATATATTCTGAGTTACTTTCATTTTGCCAAAGGAATCCTTTTCTTATTTAGCATTCTTGTCACTGAAAATGAGTGGTCTGATTATCTGATATACTGCACAGTTACAGGGAAAAAAAATCTGTTAAATTATTTTAATCTCCACTTTGAATATGATAGACTTAGAAAACAGAAACCTGGAGATAATACATTTCTTTTAAAGACATACCTGGGACTTCCCTGGCAGTCCAGTGGTTAAGACTCTGCACTTCCACCGCAGGGGACGTGGGTTTGATCCCTGGTCGGGGAACTAAGATCCTGCATGCCCTGCTGTGCAGCCAAAAAATAAATAAATAAAATAAAATGAAAAATAAAGACATGCCTTTCCACTTTCCCAAGTGTGGTAGGCAGAATAATGGCCGCCCCAAAATGCCAACATTCTAATCCCCATAAGCTGTGAATATGGTACCTTACATGGCAAAAGGGACTTTGCATATGTGATTACTTTAAGGACCTTGAGATGGGAGATTATCCTGTATAATACAGGTAGGTCTATCGTAATCGCAGGGTTCCTAAAAGTGAAAGAGGAAGGCAGAAGTGAGGTATAGAAAAAGATGTGATGATGGAATCAGTCAGAAAGATGCTATGTTGCTGGCTTTGAAGATGGATGGAGGGGCCATGAGCCAAGGAATATGGGCTGCCTCTAGAAGGTGGAAAAAGCAAGGAAACAAATTGTTCCCTCAGAACCTCCAGAAGGAACACGGCCCTGTTGACATTGGTTTTAGCCCAGTGAAACCCGTGTCAGACTTTTAAACTACACAACTGTAGGATAATAAATTTGTGTTGTTTTAAGTTATAGCAGCGATAGAAAACCAATACACTAAATATCCTTTTTGTGCATAGGTTGAATCCTAAATTATTAGCTTTTAATTGTATTATTTAATAAAAGTCTTCCTAACCTCACTAACCTTTCATTGCAGTATTTTATATAATTGAAGATGCAGCATAGGCAGAAGATTTCTCACCTCTCTACATTTCCTTTCTAATCGATGCCCTTTTTAGAAACTAATTTTCAGTGGCAACATACTTATGCTTGGACAGTTCCATTACTACTTATTCTCAAGTCTAATTTTAATCAAATTTGTCAGTAGATGGAAGACCCAAGCCAGACAGGGCTTCATGAATTTTATAACAGTTGATAAGACAAGAAGGAACACTCTCCTTCCTTTTTTTAATATTTGGAAGATGTCCCTTAATTTGAATTCTACGAGTGAAATCTGCCAAGATCACTTTCATGTTGCACTGTCATGGTGAATATTCTATGGCCAGTAATGTTATCTAGAAAGGAAGCCATTTCTTTGGAGCAAGTATTAGTTAGCGCCTGAGACAAGGAGAATCTTGGTGTAATTCAGTTGATCACTTCACTAATTGGAAGCTACAAATCAGTGTGAACCTGAGATTCATGTATATAGATGTTAGTTTTTCAAGTACTTCATTTTATCTGTCATGGGTTTTTTCAAACAATCTCTATTACTCTGTAACATATTGAGTTTTAAACAACTCTCACCTAGGTTTCTTGACCACTCACACCAGATGAATGGAAAAGTAAGAAAAGAAGAGTTTGTGTCAGCCTTTTTTTCTTTGTAGTTTTAAAAGGGGCTTTGTAAAGGCTGTACAGGCTTTGGATTAAGGCAGTGCCTCTGCTACAAGTTCAGTTGTGATAAACAGAGACAGCACACTCCAGGGAGGTCTTTGTACAGATCTAACAAATGTCAGGCAGTGGTTTTTTACGTTCTTGATAGTGTGTAGCTGAATTCCACTGTGATTGTTAACTGTAAAATTTGTGTCAGTAGATTGATTTTGAACAACAATATTCATATGGCATGAAGTTTTTCAAAGAGTTGAATGGTGTGATGGTGTGTGTTAAGTGTGTGTGTGTGTGCGTGTGTGTGTGTGTGTGTGGTGTATGTGTGTGAGAGAGAGAGAGAGAGAAAGCCATAATAGGACACAAAGTAATTTTTCCAAAGGACCGTGACACTATTTCATGGAAATACTTTCCAATTTGAAATCGGTATACAGCACATAGGAAGTGAAGTTATACGATCATTGAAAACTTGAGTTGGAAATGTCCTGCCCTTCTGCTTCCTGCTTCCCTTCATTTTCCAGCCCTTCTCATCTCCCAAGCTGTTTTTCCCTCTCTCCCCAGGAAGAGAACATTGACTTTGCAGAGGAATTAAAAGCCTTCGCAAGACAATTCTATCATCTCCTCAATAACTACAAAGCATCTGCCAAATAACAAACAAACAAATTTGCATCTGCCCTGTCCGTCTTCCTTCTCTTTATGATGATGTCCCTACTACCTAACACTTTGAATTTTACCCACTCTGGCTTGCTCCAGAACTTTACACCGTTGCTTGTTTATTCTTGATGTTATATGGTAAAACTTTCCCTCTCAATTGGATACTTGCCATCAACTCTTAAGCATGTTTATATCTTTTATTTTTTAAGAACAACAAAAAGAATCCTCTTTACCCTTCACATATTGCATTCTCTTTTCCTCCTTTCTATGGCAAATTTCTTCCAATTTCTTCTGAGTTCACCTCAGTTTGGCATTTGATCCCCTGACTCCACCAAAGTTGCTCTCATTTATGTCATCAGTACTGTCCATTTCACTAAATTGAATGGACTCTTTCACTTCTCCTCTTCCTGACCTCTCAGCAGCTTTCAACACATCCTCCTTCTCAAAACACTTTGTTTGAATTCTGTGATCTAACACTTTCTTGGCATTTCTCCTGCCTATCTGTTCATTCTTTTCCTATTTCTGTTTTAGGCTCAGCCTCTAGTAAGTAATCATTGGCTGATGAGATTACTCACAGTTCCATTATTGGTCCTCTTTTCTCTCTACCCTCCATTCTTATTCTAGGCAATCTAACTCTTGCCCAAAACTTCAATGACAATCTCTAAGGTGATGAAGCCCAAACATCTTGTTCTAGTCAAGACTGTTGCTTTGTTTCACTCCTGAATATCCACCTGCCTACTTGGCACTTTCTCTTATGTAGCTCAAGTTACCTGAATCAAATATGTCCAAGAATATACTCACAGTTACTCTGTATCCTGTCCTTTCACCTTGGTCTCTTTCAAGCAGATGCCATCAGTAATGCTATCAGTGAAGGCACCAATATCCACCCATGGATCCTTGACAAATCCCTCTAATTCACTACGCCAATCCCACTCAGCACTAAGTCCTGTTATTTTAGTGTCCTAAAACTCACTGAAATATATCTACTACTCATTGTCTCTATCAACTATAACCTAAGCTGAGCTACCAGAGTAGCTACTTCCCTTCCAATTCATTTTCTGTAGCATAGCTAGTGATCTTTTCATAGTGCGAATCTGAACATGTTACTTTCCAGGTCATAACCCTTTGATGGCTTCCCACTGCTCTATGGGTAAAAACAGTTTATTTCACAAGCCCTGTGGTCATTCGTATTCTGGCCCCTAACTGCTTCTGTAGTGTCCGTGTGCACCATGCTCCCATCCTCTTTAATTGGCTCCAGGCACATTGTCCTCTCAGCCTCATATACATGTCACATACCTCCAGCCACAGGGCTTTTGTGTATGCTTGGACATTCTCCTCTCATCTCATTCCCTGTCGAACGCCTACATATCAAGGATCATCTCCTCATGGACTCCTTAATTGACTCCCCTAACTAGACCAAATGCCCGCATGAAATCATACATTTCTCCTTCATAGCACTTAGAACAGTTACAATTTAATATACATTTGTCTGTTTGATTAATAACCATAGCATTTGGCTTCATGAAATATACATGGGCTGCAATGATAAATTATTATATTCTTTGTGCTTAGCTAAAGTCAGTTAGCAAAGGAGACTGGGGAAAATATTTTTTGAACAAATACATGGAAAGGACTTACAAATTATTTTAATCTGTTTTAGAGAACAATAGACTGAATCTCAGAGAGGTGAGTCACTGAAGCTGAAACTCAGGTTCTGTAATACTAATATTAGGGCAATTTGTGGTATAATACTATGTTTTAAGTATGTTTTATGCTCTCTCTATACATTAATACAAATCTCAGTGGGGTTGGTGTCAATTATTTTAATAGTGGTGGCATTGGGAGAATTAGAGGTGAAGTCTGTATTCAACATCTATTACACATAGTTAACTTTTGTAGACAATGACCCATTCCCAACTTTCTTGTCTAAATTCCTGTAGCTGATGAAGCTTCTTGTGTGAAATCAAACTTTCTACCCTGGATTGAACTAGAAATATATGCATGACAGAGAAAATGACTCTATAAGAAGTGGGTACAAGGAATTCTAGCTACTTGTGAGTTGCCCTGGCTAAAACTCCAAATGGAAAGGTGGCAAATTCTTTCGATTACTCTTTGTGAAAGCAAGCCAGTCATTTGCTTATTTATTCTCAGATCAATTTATTGCATATTTTTATTCTCAGATCAATTTACTGAATATTCCCATTTTGATTCTGTATTGCAAGGGACTACTAACTAGCTATTAGGTAGGGTCAGCCAATGGGAAGAAAAGGTGAAATACAAGAGAAAGGGGGAATTTAAGGTTATATCTCCTCTCATGTTGACTTAGACAGCATCTCTGGCAGAAGCTGCATCTCCTTAACTCCAGCTCCTGGCAGATAACCCCTCATTCAGTGGTCCCAGCTCCCCCAGGCAGCTCCCCCAGTGATATTTGCCCCCATTACATACTCCTGGCTTTCGGGCTTCAGTAAAATCACTTCTGCTTCCTATAGCCCTATGGGGTAGTACTGGCTTTCCTGCTGTTGCCAGTCTGTGGATTGCTTCATGATCTCCTATTAAGTTTCTCAGTGCTATCAACACGTGTATAACCATTTGTATTAAATTTCCTTTATTTGAAATATGTACATTGATTTATATTTTCCTGGTTAGACCTTTACTGATACAGTCTTTAGTGGGGAGGTATCAGGATAAGTTCCAGGAAACAGATCCTCAAGAGAAAATTTTGAACTTCGATTGCTTGCTTCTTTTAGCTTGAACACAGTACAGAACTTCTCTCAGGTGAAAAATGGGATACTATAATTAATCTGTCTTATCAAATGACATCACAATTACTTTAAATTATAACCTGGTTTGTTTGGGATGATGTGACAATTGAAAACTAGACTTTGGGAAAACAAGTAGCTGTTGCATTTGACAATAAAAATGGGATCGCTGGTTCTGATTGTGCTGGACTGCTTACAAACAGAAAATGATAAGTCTAGAGGTTTAAACTCTTAGCTCAAGGGGCAACCAAGGAATCAGAGGGCTGCCATGGCGTTCTTAGAATTTTTTGTATCAGGAGGGAAATCATTGTTGAGCATCAGAATCGTGTAGTTTGCAGGGTTACCATGCAAGTTGAAAACACAGGCTCATCAGTTTATTATGTTAGTATTAAGGCATTAATTTTGAAGAATGAATCTCTTTATTCTTTACTGAAGAGTTTGGGGCGGGGGGCATTGCTATTTGAACAGATGCAGTTGAATCTGAGAACCATGATCACTTGATATCCCAAGTTTCCTTTACTAGCAGATGCAACTATGTCTGATGAGGGTAGTCTTCCCTTACTTAAAGAGCTTATAATGTTTTCACCTGAAAAAAGTTGCCTTGAAAGGAGATGCTCATTTTCCTAAAGACTCATCAGAAGTATCTCTTATTGATACCTCAGGTGAAGTGCAAAACCTTATCCCAGAGTAAATATTTTTTACATCCAAAGAATTGCAAATATTTGCTAATTTTTATTAGCAGACCCCTGAAAAACATGTGTGGAGATGGAATCTATATGAGTAAGTCTAAGAAAGGCAGAATATAATGTAGGTTTGGTCAATATTTATTAATATAGGTATATTTACCTAAGTATCCAGATTAAATTTGTTTGAGTACTAGCTCAATCAGCTGAAAATTTCACTAAAACATTGTTTGATTGGTTTACTGAAACATGGACTTTAAAGTGGCCTATGAGAAGTGAGGATAAAATGCCAGAACTTGCCTGGAATAAAGCTTAAGAAGAATTCAAAAGCATAAGGAGATGAGAATGTTGGAATGAATTTATTATATACATCCTACTCATTTTCCTCATGACGATCTCTTGTAAGAGAAATCTAGAGGACTCTTCTTTTATTAAACCATCAGTAATTGCGTTAATGAGAGGCGCTTCAATATCCTTAAATGTATGTGGTGACTTTCCTCTGCAGGCTGTGGATGACAGTAAGAGATTTTGCCTTTGAAGTGAACTGATTTTAATAAGATGAGATCTTAGGATGTCTGGGATCAGGTTGCAGTATCACTTTACTGATAGAGACAAGGTGACCCAATTACTGTAATGAGCAGAAAGGGTTGAGTGGCAACCAGGATGTTTTTACCTGCAAAGATCTATGATGATAACTAATTAATCATAGTTTCCCTAGGAGTTAAATAGAAGCCTAACAAAGAATTGCTTGATCTAACACAACCAGGAAACATTAGGTGTGGTGATTAGAAAACACCTTGAATAAATGCAATAGGAAGTCACAACTGCTCTTCTTCTTCCCAGATGTGGGCCAGTTCACAGATCCAGAGCCTAAGGAGGAGGCCCGCATCCCTTGAAGAAGGATTGTGAAACACTGCCACAAGTATATACTGTAAGTCATCTGCCAAGTCTTTAAAGGAATCTGAATTTAACAGAATAACTGTGCAAAGAGAAAAGGAAAATATCCAGGAATTTGGAGATTTTTAGACATGGATTCTTAGTTGAGGCTAATACCTGGTGTCACAAAATGAAACTCTGATCCAGTGATGTCAGTAGGACCTTATAGATATGATGGTAAATGGAGTTTGGCCCCAATTAATCCCACAGTGAACCCAACCTGTGGTTATTTCTCCAGTTCCTGAATGTAGAGTTAGAATAGACATATTGGAAACTGGCTGAATCCCCACATTGGCTCCCTGACTCATGGAATGGGGGCTATCATGTTATGAAGAGCTGAGTCAAAGCCCGTGGAAGTGCACCTCTCAACTGAGATAGTAAATGAAAAGCAATATCTGTAGGAATTTAGAGACTGAAGTGTTACCATCTAAGGTTTGCAGGGTACCGATTATGACTATTATCACGTTCATGTTTAACTTGCCTACTTCCTCCAGGTTAAAGCTGACGTATCTTTAAAAATAATTGAGAATTAGAAAAATTTCATCCAATAGTAATTCCAACTGTAACATGTTTCAGGTCTGATATATTTGCTGGAGCAAGTTGTCGTAACACCTGGATCTCAACTATTGCTCTGGTAAATAATTTATTTCCCCTACAAATGAACATAGATTATCAATAACAATTTGTTTTACTTGGAAGGGGCAGTAGTATACCTTCCCTCTCTCACCTCGGGGCCATGCCAACTCAATTTTCTCTGTCATAATATAGTACAGAGACACTGATGATCTGTATATCTCACAGAATATCATACTGTCACTATATCAGAGGCATTATACTTACTGATTCTGGTGAGCAGCAAGTAGCAAGAATTGTGTGCTAGAGTGTGGAAGGAAAACCCCAGTGACCTGGCATCTTATTTAAAAACTTTAATGTGAATGACAAGTTGCTGTGCCTTACATTTCCTGCCATGAAGAAAGAGGTATAGTAAACCTGTGGGTCTTTATGGAATTTGGAGGAAACATAAACCATAATTGATGTATTGTTCTGATTCATTTACTGAGTATCTCATATAATCCTTACTTTTTAGTAAGACTCAGAGAAAAAGAAGGCTTTGCCTAAGGTCTAGGCTTTCATACAAGCTCTCTTGTTATTTGGAATTTATGATCTAGCAGATGCCATTCTAGCCTCTAATAGAAAAATCACAGTACAGGCCATTAGGGTTTTGGAGCAAAGCCATTTCTTCCTCTACTGATGCAACTGGCTTAAACACTGCGTTCTAAAAACTGACTGCTTGATTGTGGGACACCAGATGACTATGCCTTCTGAGCTGCCCATCATGAACTAGGTTCTGTCTGATTTACCAAACCATAAGGTTGTATTTGTTCAGTAGCCATCCATCATCAAATAAACATATATGCGAGATTGGGCTTACAAAGTTCTGGAAGACACAGGTAGGGAGAATTTGCTGGTGTTTCAGATTCTCATAACATCCATTTGGTCTCATAGGGAGTTTCCACTACTAACTGATGGAAGACAAAAGAATTCAAGTCTGGTTTACAGATAAGTCTGTAAAATTTGCTGGAACAAGCCCCAAATCATTCGTGCTATATTACAGAACCACTGAAGTAGCCCTTAAAGAAAATTGTCTAGGAAAATCCCATCTCAGACAGTACATCTGGGGCTATCTCTTTTTCTAGGACGTAGGTATGTCCTGAGGTATGGGTCTACAGTATCTTGTTAGCAGTGGCTAATGACTCAGCTTGCTGTTCAGGAACCCAGAACAAACACGGTTGGGAGATTAGTGACAATAAAGTTTGGGAGAAGGTATATAGATAGACTCCGTGTAACAGCGTGAGCATATTTATGCTCCATGTGAATGCTCCTCAAAGGATATCCACGGAGAGGTATCTTTCAATAACATGGTGGATAAGATTATGCATTCTGTGGCTGTCAGCCATCAGACAGCTGATGTCTCTTAGCCATCCTCATGCTTGTGCAACAAAATGGCTCTAATGGCAGGAAAGATACGGACTTCCCCTAATTAAGGCTGATATTTCTACCTGGCTCCTTCATACCTAATGTATCAGCAGTAAAAGCCAATCCTGAGCCCCTGATATGGCACTATTCTACCACCAGGGGTTAAGTTAGACACCTAGTAGACGTTTGATTATATTTGACTCCTTTTCCATCATTGGTTAGGGGCAGCAATTTGTACTCAATGGAATGGACTCTAATTGGTTTATAGTGGTAGTGCATGCCTAAAATATGTTGCATGCACCATCATCCATGGACTTATTACCCTACTCATCATGATGGTACCCCATACAACATTGCTTCTAACTGGGGAAATTATTTTACATCAAGAGAAGGGTTCATGAAATTCCTTAGTCTTATACTTCGGCTTTCAGAAGTGGATGGCCTGATAGAATGGTGGATTATCAACTGAAGACTCAGTATCAGCACTAGTGAGGAGGCAGCATTCTGTGAGATTAAGTTGCTCCCTCCACGATGCAGCATTTGCTTTGTACTAGTGACCAGTACATGCCACTTTTTTTCCCATGGCTAGAATTTGCAAGTCTTGATACCAAAGTATAAGTAGGAGTGGACTCTCTCCTTATTACACCTAATGGCACATTTACAAAATTTTTGTTTCCTATCTCTATTCCCATTTAGAGGCCTTAGTTTCCAAAGGAGGATGAATTCCACCAGGGAAGACATCACTGGTTCTATTGGATTGGAGCTTTTTTGGGCTCCTCATGCCATTGATCCTATCCAATAGCCAGAAAAGGATAATTGGGTATGTCTGGGTGGTTAAAGCCGATTGCTAAGGGTAAATTGGGTTGCTTCTACACAATGAGAGTAAGCATTCTGAGCATGTTTAAGGTAGGCTAGGCTAAGCTATGATGTTCAGAAGGTCAGGTGTATTCAAAGCATTTTTGACTCTCAATATTTTTGAGTCTCAGTATTTTTGACTTATGATGTGTTTACTGGAACATAACTCCATCATAAGTCGAGTTCCTAGTGGTAGCGTGAAAGGGGAGGACTGCATGTCACATGGAGATTCTCTACTTCAGTATAGTCATGGTGATTTTTGATGGGTCTTTACATCTCCCAATTTGGGAAGAGGGTGAGAACATTTTCATTTTATGCAGGACAGTTATTCTATGGATTCTGTAAATAATATTCCAAGACAAAAGGGAATAACGTTGTTATGAGCAGAGGGGTGTAATGAATGCTGATTAGCAAAACAAGGTGGACTGTGTAGGTCATATGATGTTTTCTCTCATGTTCATTCTCTGTACTTTTTCTGCACTGCTCTGGATCACGAGTCAATACATTTCGCACATTTTCTTGCCTACTAGTTTGTAGATTTGCTTGGTCAATGAGAAGTTCAAGGGGAAAAGAGAAAAAGGGAGAAGCCAGTATATTTCTTCCTTCCTCATTCTTTCTGGTGGCATCTCGAAGTAGGTGCCTTTCCTCTGTTGTTCTAGCACCTGCCAGGGAGCCCATCACTTTATCTTCTAGATCTGTGAGGAGAAGCTCCTGCCGTGGTCCTAGTTCCAGCCAGACATCCTCAGCTTCTGGGTTTCTGTAACATCACATAGTACAGTTGTCCCTTAGTATCTGCAGGAGATTGGTTCTAGGACCCTCCTCGGATACCAAAATCCAAGGATGATCAAGTCCCTTAAATAAAATGGTGCAGTATTTACATATAACCTACACATATCCTTTCATATACTTTAAATCATCTCTAACTTACTTATACCTAATATAATGTAAATCCTATGTAAATAGTCGAAAATACAATGTAAATGCCATGTAAATAGTTGCCAGTATAGTAAATTCGAATTCAGGTTTTCCTTTTTGGAACTTTCTGGATTTTCTTCCCCCGGATATTTTCAATCCGCACTTGGTTGAATCTGCAGATGTGGAACCCACGGATAGAGAGGGCCAACTGTAATTTTATGCCATCGCTAACTTCTAGGTTGCCTCACTGTCTCAGTTTAGCGTTTTAACTTTCCCATCGTTTATGTAAACAGTGCCCTGTATTAAATTCCCTTTGTTTGAAAAATAATTCCTTTTGTTTGAAGTACCTGGATCTGATTGTGAAAATACTAGGTAGACAAAGACAACATGGTTTTTTTCAGTTTCAGCTCAAGCTGTGGTCCTGAGTAAACTTGTTGATTCTCCTTGATGTGGCCTGAAGCGGAAGGTTCTTCAAGTCATGCAAGGCCCTCCCTAATATGGCTTCTGTCTGCCTCTTTAGCCTACCTCTGACACTCCCTGCCTCACCCCACAATTCAGCCATTCAGAATCATTGGCACTTCCCCAAGTGGGTGCTCTTGTTTCACCCCTCAATGCCCCTGCCAGATATGGAAAGCCACCACCTCCAAGGTCTCAGTTATTTTCTGAAGACTCAGTTCAAGTGCCTCTTGCACTGTGACACCTTTCCTGACACCTAGACTGAAATGGTTCACTCTGCTCTTTGTACCTTAACTCTATTCCACATATTCATATGCATATTTACCCATGCAAAACACCCTGAGCTCCTGGCGTATAAGGAATTAGTCATCTCTGTATCTTTGCCCATTGAAGACTCTCAAGTACTTGTTGAATGAATCATTGAAAAACTAACGGTGATGAGTGGTGTTGGTACTAGACATTTCTTAAAGATCAACCCATTATCTTCCCAGTGGTAAGGTGAACGTTTTCAGTCATCGCAAGTGATTTGACAACTCAAAATATTAAGTAATAGCCTATGGCCATAGCCTGCCTTCTGCATAAACAAGTAGCCTTCATTTGGAAGACAGCTGTACATCACTTGGGCCCTCCAACTAGATGAAGAAAAATGTCACAGCCTGCCAGCAGCTTGCTTGTTTCACAGTGGCTTGTTTTCCAGCCCATAGGATATTGGCCATAATCCCGATGAACAAATGTTGATCAGACTGAAGGAGGGGGCAGGCTGTGAAAATGGAATAAACAACGACCCTGTAACATGTTGGAATAAAGCATATTTAATATCTTTGGAACTCACATTAACAATCATTCTAGATTACTGAGCAGGCCTTCACTTTCTGTTTATTGGAGCACTGCAGTTGCCTTTGGGAGATTGAAGCTACTGTCCTGGCAAAATAGTTCAATCATGCTGGCCCCTTCAGTGATAGTGACGTAACCATAGTTGTGCTCTCCAGGAAAATTTCCTCCTTTCTCCAAACCTAATGCCTCATGAGTGTGTCTCTTGGGTAAGAGGTAAAAATGATTTGTAGAAACCTGTGAAGGCTGGGGGCCCAGTTTTCTACTATTTTAGTGATGATTTATACTTCCTTATGATTCTGAAATGCCGCACTATGAGAAGGTTTGCAGTTTTGTGGTTCTGCTGGTTTCAAACTAACCAGCATTAAGCCTTTTGCATTAGCAGGATGGATTTTCACCCCCACTGCCTCTAATCTCTGACAGGCAGAGGCAAGGTTGGAGGCTGGAGAGCCGTGCCCTCCCTCTTCTCTCCTCTCCTGTGCGGCCACTCTAAATAAGACACAGGTAAAAAATGCTGCATGGGAGACCTGCTTCAGAAGCAGCCTGTCAGACCTCTGATACTTATCAGCATTTCTGAGATCCAATTGAAATGTATGTTTTGGCTTTGCCAGGGGAGAATGGGTGAATGTCCTCTCATAACATTTCTAGTGTCTGGAAAGATCCGGTCTTGTGCCTGAGGCAAAAGGCATTAAAAAGGAGAGTTCTGCTGTCACCTGCTTCAAATTGTTTTTGCCTGCAGCATGTAAGAAAAGTGTCTGTGCTGTAGAGAGAGGAGATGGGGAGGAAGGGCTGCCTTTTCCCCAGGCAGCTGGGAGAGGCAGGAACATTTAATGTTAGGAGATGAAACCTTTGCTATTAAAATCAAGGGGTGCGGAAGTAAGTTATTTTCACCATGCTCCAATGTCGAATACTGTTCTCTCCTGTATTTACTATTAATTTTTTCACACTGGTCAAACATTTTATTCTTAATCTCAGTAATCCATATCTCAAGGTAATTATAGGGGATTGGATTATACCAGTGTTCCTCAAACTGTATTCCTTGAGGTATGTATTTTAGGGGATAAAAGGTTCAATTGCAAAAAATTTAAGAGCAAAGACTTACTGTTCTTTTGTACTAGTTTCCAATGGTATGGTAACAAATTACCACAAATTTAGTGGCTTAAAAGAACAAAAATTTATTCTCTTATAATTCTGGAGGTCAGAAGTTCAAGATGGGTGTCGTTGGGCTAGAATCAAGGTCTCGGGAGGTCTGTGTTCCTTCTAGAAACTCTAGAGTAGAATCCATTTCCTTGTCTTTTCCAGCTTGTAGAGTCTGCCCACAATCCTTCAATTATGGCCTTGGACCACTTTGATCTCTGCTTTCACCATCATATCATCACTGTGAACACTGATGTTCCCATATTCCTCTTATAAGAACTGTTGTAATAATTAGAGGTCCACTAGTATAATCCAAGATGATCCCCCATTGCAAGATTCTTAATTTAATCACATCCGTAAAGACCCTGTTGTCGTATGAGGTGACATATTCATAGGTTTTAGGATTAAGACATAGGCATCTTACAAGGCCATTATTTTACCTACCACACTCTCACTCATTGAAACTCACAATGTTTAATAGCACATTGAAAGTTCTCCAAAATCTTGTAAGGAATTGTATTTTATTTTCTTTAACCCAGAGGGTCCCAAACCTATTTCTAGTTGCTCTTTAATTCTAAGAATATCTGTTCTTAGATGGAACACAGCTTAAGAAATGGAAGACTTAAGTCATTCCAACTTTAACAACTTAATATCTGAGATCTTACTTACATATTTCAATTCACTGTTAGGTTAATGGGACAGGAATGGGCTCAAAATTTGGCTTTGGTGCTCTTTTCATATGAGTGACCTCAGGCAAAACATAAAATCACAGAGCCTCAGTTACCTCATCTGTGAAATGGAGATAAGGATGACCTGCTTTGCTTGGTTGTTTTGCAGATTTTAGGCAATGATATGTGAGAAATTTCCATGTAAATTAAAGTTAAAGAGAGTTAAATAATGTAAATTTTCAATATCCTAAGATAAAGAAGCTGCTATATGATAAAGTTGCAACCAAATTTTCATAATAATTTTCTCCATTTGAGAGATATTCTAAAGCCTTGAATATTCATGATAGTTGGTTTTAATCATGGTACTGTTTTAACCTAGGAACCAGGAATCTGTGATTGATAAAATGTTTATGTATGTTTAACCATCAGTTATCCTTGTGACTAATGTGGAGGATTATTTGAAAAGTGTTGTTCATTCCTGATTTCATTCTTCTTGTGAACCATGTGCACTCCTAGGCTTCCTCTTATTTTTGTTGGTGTCTACCCACAGACTACAAATGAGTTTTAAGTGAATTACAACTCAGTTATTAAATTATCTAGTGTTTAGGATAACCTTCACTCATGCTATTTCTGTTTTGTGTACTTGGTAGTAATTCTGATTGTTCACAAAGGTCCAGTCTCTTCTTCTTCCAGACACGTGGTAGATTAGTACTTCCACACACCCTATGAATGCAGAGCAAAAGGCATGCAACTTACTTTGGCCAACAAAATGTGAGTGGAGGAGACCTGTGTCACTTCCAGGTGGGAGCTTTAAGAGCCTGTGGGCCATTTAGCATCTTCCTTTTAATAGTCTCAGAGCCTGTGAAGGTATGTGCAAGATGGCACTCTCTCAGCTTGCATCCCCAAAGGATTATAAAGATGAAGTCCTGTCTGTTGACCCACTTTGGACTTGCATATGAGTGAGAAATAAACTTTTGTTAGGTTACACCCACTAAGATTTTGGAGTTCTTTTTTATTGCAGTTTAACCTGGTTGAAATATTGTAGAATCCTTTAACCGATCCCCATTACCTTTAAGCACATGAAAGTATATATACGCAAGTTCTTGGTAAACCATAAAGAGGACTGGAAAAGTTCCTTTTGTTACCATAGAGACAGTTGAGAGCTAAAGCAACAGGGAAATATGCAAAGAGAATAGAAAGATCATGGGATTTGGATGAGATGACCTGCATCCTAGTCCTATCTTCATTCCTAGTCACCTTTAATATAAATTTTATAAATTGAACGCATAAAGCATTATTTAATTTTTAAAAATACTATTTATACCTAGAAAAGTGATTCATAGTGTGTGGAAGGATTCTTACAATTAATTCCCATCATCTTGTAAAGACATGCTGAAATTTTACTGGCTCTCAGAAGCTGTTTACTGAGTAACATGTGATGAAATCATTTACTTCATGTCTCTTTTTCTCTTCCCTTTCAATCCTTTGATTAAAATCTGTTTTGATTAAATAAAGCATCTCTTGGGATTGACTTATGACCAAACGACTGCTGCCTCCACTACTTGGTTTGGGGAATGCCAGTGGAGAGAGAAGGGGAAGAAGCTGAAAGTGCCAGTACTTCCTGAAGGGGAAGCCACACTGGTAAACCCTAAACCTGAGTGTTAATGTCAGCTATTGGAGTCATTTCTGTAATAGGGAAGAACCTTTGTATTCTATTACCAGTTAATCAGTAAAGGGATGTTGCCTATAAGCTTAAATAACACATAGTGGCCCATCTCTGGGAACCCTGCCTAGGTAATGAGCGTTAAGCTAAAATACCTTTGTTTAGCTCATAGGAAACATTCTGACCAGGCCCCCCTATGCATAACTGCAGGAAGGAAGAAATTAACACCTCCCCTCCAGAGGCTGACTGGAACCAGGAAATGTTTGACTGTACTGCCTTCCCTTTTAGTATAAAAGAAGGCTGAATTTCTAACTCAGGCAAGATGGTTCTTTGGGACACGAGTCCACCATCTTCTCGGTCTGCTGGCTTTCTGAATAAAGTTGCTATACCTTGCCCCAGCAACTCATCTCTTGATTTATTGGCCTGTTGTACAGTGAGCAGTATGAGTTTGGACTCAGTAACATTTCCAGGAGCCACTTTGTATGGAGGTAGGGGAAGTGGCAGTGATGTCTTGGTGGGGGAGGGAGGGGCATGAGGTTGCTGGGCATCTAGACTTTCAAGAAGGTGTGATGATAATGGTTGGGGGGGCAGATAAACTATTGGAGCTCCAGAATGAGTAGGGAGAGGAAACTTGAATTCTAAAAGGCAAGCTTCCTACTCTGAAAATTTGCCTAGGGCCATCCTAAGTGCCCCTGAGCAATAGCCAGATACCCAAGGCAGCTATTGATATTCTAGCTTGCTTCCTCTTTAATCCTCCCTAGCCTCTCCCGGCCCTCTGTTCATTAGCAGTTCCCAAGAGACACCCTGTCTGCTTACCTGTTGTGGCCACTTTTGGGAACTAAAAAGGATTTGAAGGCAGTGGCAGTTTCTATCCTTTCTCAGTGAAGATGGCATTTTTCATCCCTGTCCTCCTTTTGTGCTTTTATTTTTTTAAAATTGCATTAGGAGGCTAAGTACAGATAGTAGAAAGATGAGCTTTGGAGTCAGATGGTCAAATGTCCAGGGCTCTAGTCTCACCTCCATCAATTACTTGTGATGACAACATACTCAGAACATTTTTTAAAGGCAAATACTGCTTCTACCTAATCACATTGTATATATTGTTCAGAATAATTCTGATGGTGAATTCCTTATAAAGACGTACTGAAAATTAGCTCTCGGATTTTTCTGCCAGTGACTGTTAATTTGCCAGAGAATAGGATTCAAATTCATTATACATTCTGGCTTACTGAAAAGCATCACAGCAGTATTCTAGCAATTATTTACAGGCATGTGGGTGAGGAGAGATGTGTGGGTCTCACAGTGACCCACTCTCTGTATTCCATCTACCACATGAGACCCAAATGGGACGAACAGGTATAGGTGTGGGCTGAATTTTTTTTGCAGTTGGCATCCTTTGGAGCCCACCACACAGAGTGTTGCAAGCATGGCATCTACTTGTGAGGAGGCACTTAGGATGTAAGCTTTGTTTTTTGCTTCATCATGATGGGAAGTAAGGAACCAGAGGATGTCTGCTCTAAATGCCTCACAGCTTAATAAAGCTAAATGTTGGCTAAGCTTCTTTTGAGTTACTGTGGCGGATTAAAGATGGACATAAATTCTTTGACATTCATTGAGAGGAGGAATCTATTTATCCTCCCCTTGAATTTGGGATGGTTTGTGACTGCTTTGGCTAATAACATATGGCAAAATGATGTCATTCCAGTTATTAAAAAGAGGACTGGCAGCTTTTGCCCTGCTTTCTTGGAAGCCAGCTGCCAAGCAGGAAGGGAGACTACCTTGAGACTATCACATTCTAAGAATCCCAAGCTGCATGAATAAATCCTGGAGAATAATGTTACTGAAATCAGGCTCAGCTGCTCACCTCTCAAAACCCAATAATTGAGGGGCAGGTGTCAGCAGAGAGGAAAGATGCTTTATTCAGAAAAGCCAGCAATCTAGGGAGAAGGTGGATTCACGTCCAGAAACCAACTCTGAAGATTCTGCTCTGCCATGACAATTTTTAAAGGGAAAAAGGGGAAACAATATCAGTTAAACATTAAGGAAGGAGGTCAGATTCTTCATCATTTTTCCATTGCATGCAGACCTGCTGACTTTCTCTGATCTTCCTTGGGATGTGGTTTTGCTTGTGTGGTCCACCTGCAATTGGATATTCTCTTGCCCATGTGGTCTGCCTGCAGATTTACTAAGGGGAGGATAGATAGGGGTAGAGAGTCAGTCCTTCTTTAACTACTTAGTTCTTTATTCTTACTCCTTCTAATCCAGGAAAGGAATCAACAGGTTAGGCAAGTCATTGTGTACATTCAGTAAAGCAGAAATCAGGAACTAGGTTAAATGTTGCCTAGTGATCTCATCTTTATGATTAAAGTCTGAGGAAGACAGGGGTGAACAAAAGGAAAAGGGGCAAAGGAGCTGCTTACAATATGACACCACGTAGAGAGAGAGAGAGAAGGAGGGGGAGGGAAAGGGAGAAGAGAGGAGGGAGAGGGAGGTAAAGTAAAGGAAGGGAGATAAGAGGGAGGGAGGGAGATAGAGAACGTCAAGGAATAATGAAGCTCCCAGTATATAGTAAAGAGGCCATCTCGAAAGTGGATCCTCCAGTTCCAGCCAGTCCAGCTGCCACCACACGGATCAGAGACCAGCTACCCAGCCAAGTTCATTGTGAATTCCTGACCCATAAAACTGTGAACAAATGAAGTGGTTGTTTTAAGTCATTTGGGGTAATTGTTTAAGTTTTCAAGTGGTTTGTTATGAAGTAATGGTTAACCTGAAGAACTGGTTTTGTAAACCTAATGTAGGTAATTTTTAAAAAATTATCAATACTTAGGGTTTGTTTTTACCCTTAATTCCTTGGGAATGGTTATCCCACTTGAACTAAAAGAATACTGGATTTCTTCACATCTTGTTCCAAGTAGTCAGGGGTCAATGTGTCTCCAGAGACCTGGGGTGGCAGCAGGGAGACCAGAGCAGCTTCAGAGTCTGGGGAGAAAACGATGAGTTGAAGTGAAGAAGACAGGGCCTGAGAAATGTTCGATTTGTAACTAGTCTCTATCCTGGGCTCCCCTGACATCACATGCTATTGCTTGAGACATACGGGGTCTGATCAGAAGCATTTGTTCACTAAAACTGGCTGGTACCTCTGTCTCCTTCCATAATGTGCTTGCCAACTGGTAGACCAGAATCTGATCTGATGCTATTTCTTCTGCTGGAAAATCCTTCCTACTCCTTTTTTAAAAAACCTGATCAGCCCTTACTGATCATGTGAGATACCTGAGATATTTCTGCCAGGCTTATCTGGGAGCTCTTCCTCTTCTGTGCTCCCATGGCAACCTGAGCTCACCTCTATCATTTAAAATGCCATACTGAATCATCAGCCAATGTTTTGGTCACTTCCAGGAATGGCAGATTTCCAAAGGGCAGGAAAACTTTCCTGTTCATCTCAGTATCTGTCAAGTGGTTAGAAGGGAACTTAGAACATAGGTGGTCAATGAATGCTTCATGCATAGAACTGAAAGGGATCATCTTGTGCAGAGGTAATTTCTCTTGTGATTCTTAAACTATTTATGTTGAGACCATGGGGAGACCTGCCTTTTGAGAGTAGGTAGGCTTGATCTGAAGTCAGATCTTACTAGAAAGAACTAATTTTCTTTCTCTTCTCCTCATTCCTTCATTTTCTGGAAGTTCGTCTCTGTCTTTATGGAGCTATGGCATAACACACCGTCGACCTATAGAGAGGATGATTTAATGCTAGCCCAACTAGGAACCATCCTTAGTAAGTTCAACAAGCTCAATGCTTTACACTCTTTTGGCCTCTTTTTTTTTCTTTCCTCTTCCTCACTGCTCTCATCTTATGGGATCGTTTTTCCCATTTTATTCCTTTTTACAGAATGGCACACAATGAGGTAAGACTGGTCATTGGGACCAGATGGCTTCAAAGGAGAATTCTATCAAACATTTAGAGAAGAGCTAAGACTTATCCTTCTCAAACTCTTCCAAAATATAGCAGAGGGAGGAACACTCCCAAACTCATTCTAAAAGGCCACCATCACCCTGAAACCCAAACCAGACAAAGATGTCACAAAAAAAGAAAACTACGGGCCAATATCACTGATGAACATAGATGCAAAAATCCTCAACAAAATACTAGCAAACAGAATCCAACAGCACATTAAAAGGATTATACACCATGATCAAGTGGGGTTTATTCCAGGAATGCAAGGATTCTTCAATATACGCAAATCAATCAACGTGATACATCATATTAACAAATTGAAGGATAAAAACCATATGATCATCTCAATAGGTGCAGAAAAAGCTTTTGACAAAATTCAACACCCATTTATGATAAAAACCCTCCAGAAAGTAGTCATAGAAGGAACTTACCTCAACATAACAAAGGCCATATATGACAAACCGACAGCCAACATCCTTCTCAATGGTGAAAAACTGAAACCATTTCCACTAAGATCAGGAAAAAGACAAGGTTGCCCACTCTCACCACTATTATTCAACATAGTTTTGGAAGTTTTAGCCACAGCAATCAGAGAAGAAAAAGAAATAAAAGGAATCCAAATTGGAAAAGAAGAAGTAAAGCTGTCACTGTTTGCAGATGACATGATACTATACATAGAGAATGCTAAAGATGCTACCAGAAAACTACTAGAGCTAATCAATGAATTTGGTAAAGTAGCAGGATACAAAATTAATGCACAGAAATCTCTTGCATTCCTATACACTAATGATGAAACATCTGAAAGAGAAATTAAGGAAACACTCCCATTTACCATTGCAACAAAAAGAATAAAATACCTAGGAATAAACCTACCTAGGGAGACAAAAGACCTGTATGCAGAAAACTATAAGACACTGATGAAAGAAATTAAAGATGATACCAACAGATGGAGAGATATACCATGTTCTTGGATTAGAAGAGTCAACATTGTGACAATGACTATACTACCCAAAGCAATCTACAGATTCAGTGCAATCCCTATCAAACTACCAATGGCATTTTTCACAGAACTAGAACAAAAAATTTCACAATTTGTATGGAAACACAAAAGACCCTGAATAGCCAAAGCAATCTTGAGAAAGAAAGACGGAGCTGGAGGAATCAGGCTCCCTGACTTCAGACTATACTAAAAGGCTACAGTAATCAAGACAGTATGGTACTGGCACAAAAACAGAAATATAGATCAATGGAACAGGATAGAAAGCCCAGAGGTAAACCCACACACCTATGGTCACCTTATTTTTGGTAAAGGAGGCAAGGATATACAATGGAGAAAAGACAGCCTCTTCAATAAGTGGTGCTGGGAAAACTGGACAGCTACATGTCAAAGAATGAAATTAGAACACTCCCTAACACCATACACAAAAATAAACTCAAAATGGATTAAAGACCTAAATGTAAGGCCAGACACTATCAAACTCTTAGAGGAAAACATAGGCAGACATAAATAAACTCTATGACATAAATCACAGCAAGATCATTTTTGACTCACCTCTTAGAGAAAGGGAAATAAAAACAAAAACAAACAAATGGGACCTAATGAAACTTAAACGCTTTTGCACAGCAAAGGAAACCATAAACAAGACGAAAACACAACCCTCAGAATGGGAGAAAATATTTGCAAACCAAGCAACTGACAAAGGATTGATCTCCAAAATATACAAGCAGCTCATGCAACTCAATATCAAGAAAACAAACAACCCAATCCAAAAATGGGCAGAAGACCTAAATAGACATTTCCCCAAAGAAGATATATAGATGGCCAACAAACACCTGAAAGGATGCTCAACATCACTAATCATTAGAGAAATGCAAATCAAAACCACAATGAGGTATCACCTCACACCAGTCAGAATGGCCATCATCAAAAAATCTACAAACAATAAGTGCTGGAGAGGGTGTGGAGAAAAGGGAACCCTCTTGCACTGTTGGTGGGAATGTCAATTGATACAGCCACTATGGAGAACAGTATGGAGGTTCCTTACAAAACTAAAAACAGAACTACCATATGACCCAGCAATCCCACTACTGGGCATATACCCTGAGAAAACTATAATTCACAAAGAGGCACGTACCACAATGTTCATTGCAGCAGTATTTACAATAGCCAGGACATGGAAGCAACCTACGTGTCCATTGACAGATGAATGGATAAAGAAGATGTGGCACATATATACAATGGAATATTACTCAGCCATAAAAAGAAATGAAATTGAGTTATTTGTAGTGAGGTGGATGGATCTAGAGTCTGTCATACAGAGTGAAATAAGTCAGAAAGAGAAAAACAAATACCATATGCTAACACATATATATGGAATCTAAACAAACAAAAAAAATGGTTCTGAAGAACCTAGGAGCAGGACAGGAATAAAGACGCAGACATACAGAATGGACTTGGGGATACGGGGAGGGGGAAGGGTAAGCTGGGACGAAGTGAGAGAGTGGCATGGACATATATACACTATCAAATGAAAAATAGCTAGCTAGTGGGAAGCAGCCGCATAGCACAAGGAGATCAGCTCCGGGCTTTGTGACCACCTAGAGGGGTGGAATAGGGAGGGTGGAAGGGAGATGCAAGAGGGAGGAAATATGGGGATATATGTACATGTATAGCTGATTCACTTTGTTATACACCAACAAGTAACACACCATTGTAAAGCAATTATACTCCAATAAAGTAAATAAAATAATTGTATTTTTGTTAAAAAAAAAAAAAAAAGATTTGTCATTGGCTGTTGCCCTGCTCCTTCAGTGGGGCTGGAACTGCATGGGAGTCTTCTCTCAGGCTACGGTTCAGTCTCTGCCAGCAGAGACCCTCTGGTCTCCATTTCCTCAACTGTAAGAGAGGCAGAATAATTAAATACCTCCCAGATCGGTTAATGGGATAGACGAAAACTTGAAGTGAAATAGTAGGTGTCAAAACCCTTTGCTAAGTGAACTGATGTATAAATATTTGGTGTGTTGAGTGGGTTCAGCTGGTCTCTGCCTATCACTGTCTAATCGTGTAATTGACCCCCTGCCTCTCACCAAGTGTTGTTTCTGACCACAAATCCTTGAAACAATTAAAGTCTGCATGTCAGATTTGTCTTCCAGGATTTCTAAGGCCTGCCACTGTGGTATTAATGGCCAGAACCAGAGAGGCCGGAGCAGGGTTTGATGAATGTACTATAATTGCTGTTTGATATGACATAGTAATAGGAAAATTCATATAATTGACAATGTAAAGGCCCCTACTGTTAGCAGCTGCTTTAAATTGAATGGAGCCAAGATTGTTAATAGTCTTTTCTTCACAGGGGTCTTTCCTTTGGCAGCCATAGCACAGAGCAAGCGTGTCCCATCATCTACGCCTCCCTCCAGGCCTACAACCCAGCCTCCCTGTGGCAGAGGATTATAGGGAATAGGTCCATTTGCACTTTTTCGTCTTGTGTTAATTATCTGGTGGAACCATTGGTGTGTGATATGTGGCATTTCCTCCCTGTGAGACTTCTCTTTATGCAGCATGATGCTACAGAAGACAGTTCTGGAACTGGACCAGGGATATGCCATTTACTAGCTGCACGTTTTGGACAAGTTACGTAACCTCTCTGAGCTGCAGTGTCTTCTAGGAAACATGAAAAGTAAAACCTACGAATTGTGAAATGACCAGCACAGGGCATAGAACGTGTTTATTAAATACTGGACTCCTCTCTTCTCTGCGTGCACCAGACCAGACCTCTTTAATTAGCCAAGTCCTCTACTAGCCATTTCTCTGTCCTCACTCTCTGGTTTGCCACTTTTCTCAACAAAATGACCCATAAAGTAATCTGACCTTGCACTACAGAATTCCTTGGGGCTGTTTCTCCTTTCCTTACAAGAGCTACCTTGCTTTACCAAAAAACCAATATGGGTCTTATAAGAAAACTGCAGAAGATTCAGCACAGGGCGTCCTGTTGCTAGACACTTTGGGTCATTATTATTGGATTAGGTTTACTGGCATAAGACTGATTCACAGGAGAAGTAAAAACCAGAGTAAAGCATAAGAGATTCCACTCACACATTGATGCCTGTCTTTTAAATGCAAACCATCAAATTATAAAATTGTGTGTGTGAGGGTATATGTGTCTAAGAGAAAGAGAGGAAGGCAGGTGGCAGGGAGGGAGAGAGAGGAGAATTCTCATGGGGCTCAGGTGCCGGCAGGAAGAAACACGTTTAATGTGGTTTCTCACTAGGCGTACCCTAATTGTTCCCCTTGGCTGCAGATAAAGCATTTGTATGTGTGTGCCTGTGTGCCTGTCGAAAGC
The DNA here is from genome assembly GCF_028564815.1 of Eubalaena glacialis. Lineage (NCBI taxonomy): Eukaryota > Metazoa > Chordata > Mammalia > Artiodactyla > Balaenidae > Eubalaena > Eubalaena glacialis. The sequence continues at coordinate 40,501,059 of NC_083724.1, forward strand.
TTTCTTCAGGTAAACCAAAGCCACAGGTGCTCAGTCAGTTCTCTCTGCAGTTACTCAGACTGTTTTCCTGTGCAGTTAGTATTAACTAGGGATTACATCATCTGTCCTGCAGACAGATGGACATTGGGATGACACAGACCTACTAGAGAATGGGCTTGAGGATACGGGGAGGGGAAAGGGTAAGCTGGGACAAAGTGAGAGTGGCATGGACATATATACACTACCAAACGTAAAATAGATAGCTAGTGGGAAGCAGCCTCATAGCACAGGGAGATCAGCTCGGTGCTTTGTGACCACCTAGAGGGGTGGGATAGGGAGGGTAGGAGGGAGGGAGACGCAAGAGGGAAGAGATATGGGGACATATGTGTATGTATAACTGATTCACTTTGTTATAAAGCAGAAACTAACACACCATTGTAAAGCAATTATACTCCAATAAAGATGTTTAAAAAAAAAAAATTCCTATGTAAAAAGAATCCCCCCCACCCTGCAAAAAAAAAAAAAAAAAGATCAATAGAATGTTTATAAACTGTTGCGGTAATCATTCGGGAGGAATACTACAGTTTCCTAACTTTCTTCTAGAAGAACTCTCCTAAGCAGGAAATAAGTGTATTTATTTTGTTTAATCCCTGGTATTTTTTTACTGCATGAGCTTCTCCCTTACTGACTCCTTAATGTCTATGCTGCTGAAACTAACCATCTTTTATAAACACTACTGATGTTTTTTTTCATGTCTTCCAGTCATCTTTAATCAGAATATTCTGTCACCACAAAATCTTCCATGGGAAGATTTTGTCATAAAAGCTATTAATGTCTAGCGTTAAACACTTTACCCAGCTCTCATGCTCTGATGAGCCCTCTGATGTGGTACACTATTTACAATTCTCAAAAGCATGTTTTCCCATGGAAAGCATAGATTTCACTCCACCATTGATACTTGCTTTTATTTTTTCTTTTTACAGTTTTTTATAAGTTGTTATTATCTGGAAATGCAGTATCAGGTGGCAACAAGGTTTCACTCAACAAAGGAAAGAAGATCAAAATGCTGTCATTCATTAAAGGACCAATAGAAAGTGTGTGGCTACTTAGGTGTGTATAAGCATTTATAAAATAGGGGAAATAGGTACAGTCTCTGAGATATGTCATTTACCTGAAGTTATGATAACTTGGTGATACATACATATATTTCTGATGAATTGATCATTGCCAGTAATCATCCTAAAACATAATTGTGCAAATATTTTGAGGAATCATGTATGTCTGCCAAATGTTTGTGCTCTTGGTACAACTTAGGGATGTCCTATTCACATCTTTAGTCACACCAGTGTTCAGATACTCCTGTTTGGACAAGGGCAATTCTCTGGAGATGGGGGCAGCCATGAGTTGCTGTAATTCAAAATTCACATGTGCATTGCTTAATAGAGGCCATCTGGATGGGAAACCACAAGTATTCATTACTATCAATTCCTTGCATCTGTTTTCACTTGCTGCCTATATTAAGTTCATGCCTTCTAAACACAGCTTCTTTAGCATTTTGGTTGGCCATATTTGGGGGAAAACTTGTAAGAGGGTTAGTGGGACCAACCATTGTGTCTGATGCTGGGCCTTCTTAGATAAAATATGTTGTTCTGAGCTACAGACACTGTAGCTCAGACACTGTCAGCCCTTGGATAATGGTGCTAGCTAAGAGCATGTGGTTGGGAAAGGCAAACCCACACTTGTAATATGTGTTAATTCCAGTTGATGATGAATGGCTGTTCCAATTGGGGGGGGCGGGGGGGGGGGAAGAAGTTCCATAACGTCAACTTGCTACAAGTGGCTGCTTGGTTTTCTTGAAGGGTGGTACTCTTTTGAGGTCCTAGTTTTGTTTTCTTTTGTTGTTGGGTGGGATATGCAGAAGGGCAAGAGCTAGATTAGCATTAGTAAGAGACAGATCCTGCTATCTGATTCATGAATAGCCTCTATCTCTGCCACCACACAGCTCTTTGAGTCTTATGCAAGAGGCACTGATAATGGGTGGTCAAGGACAAAGATTAGAAGACTTGCTGAGTCATGTGGTCCACTAGGTATTGATACTTGAATGCCTCTTCTATAGCAGATGCTCTTTGCTCAGCATTAATGCGTGATACAGAGGTGCTCATACTTTGTACTCACTTTCAAAGGTCCATTTACCTGCCAATCCCCCAGACCTCCTTGTCCTCTAATCTAGTTTTTTCCAAGTCATTGACCATGCAGATAAGCTATTTCTGCTGGCTCATGAGTCTGTGTATAGTCTTAACCTTGGTCTACTCTCTCTACATTCCAAGTGTTTTGCCTGTTGTAGTGTCCAAAGCTCTTCCCAGTGGGAAGCTTTTCCCTTGACATTCTTTCAGGGCTTCTCCTGAGTGAAGATGTGGTACAGTGACAATTCATTTTTTGCTTGCACTCACTTGCTAAATTGACTCATCTGTGAATCAAGCTTTGTGTATTTCTTTTCCCATCATTTAGTCATAGAAAATGCCCATGTGGTCAAAGTGGGAGCTGAGGAAAAGGCCCCAGAGAAACATGGGCTCTGAGCAGCTGTTCATGCACCTTATTGGTACCTTTTGGACCAGCTTGTGCCTGATTCTGGATATACCACATCCATGTTATTATGGATTGATGTTAGAACTGCCCCAAATTATGATTTGGTGGATCTGAAAGCACTCAGTTCATGATAAGTAGTTCTGGCCATATAGTCACTTAATTCTCAAGGTCAGACGTGCAGTTTCTAAAAGGATTCCAAGACCTGTTTTTTGAGTCTTATATAGATTTTTACTACATGTGGCATGACTTCTCTTCCACATCATAGGAGTTTCTGCTGTGACCAGCCTATTGGGCCTTGCCAAAGGGTCTATACAGTGTCTTTCTCTACCACAGATCTGTCTGGTATCATGGAATCTGCTGAGTCACAGAGATCAAATGTCAGCACTTCTAGAACCACAGCCTGAATTGCTGCAGAGAACTTTCTTTTTTGGGGGCCTCAATCAAAGCTAACAGCTTTCAAACCAATGTGGTGAATCAGTAGTTTCAGTATTCTTAAATGCAGAATATGCTGCCTACAAAACCCAAAGAACCCTATCCAGGGTTGGGTTTCATTCTTTGCAGTAGGAAATGTGAGGCATTTCCCCACTCTCTGGATTACATGTACATTTCCAAGGCATCCAAAGCATTTGCCACTTTTTTGATCATCAGCTTCAATTAATACAATATTAATTTACAAAAAATATCCAGACAGTTGAAAGATAGAAGAATATGCCACCTCAAAATATACCACTTTGGCATAGGATTATTTTGACCTGAAGGCAATTGAGAAGAGGAAGATACAGGAAAAACTCTCTGTCCTTCCACTACTTGCCTAAATGCAGGACACAAATTTATAAAGGTGTCCCCTTTCCCCTTTCTACCAGGAAAAACAGACGTTAGTCACCAGAGACAACACTAGGCCCTCTTCAGCCCAGGGATGCTACCAAAGGACTCTACAAAACAAATTATGCAACTAGCCCTTATCTAACATTAGTTTCCCCATATATTTGCCTTCCCATAGCATGCTGCCCCTAGAAACTCAAAGTTCTTTACCTTTGTCTTGTCACTTCTCTAAAGTATTGCTGTTTTGTTAAGATCCTATATAAACCCAAGCTCTAACCACCCCTTGGAATTACTCATCTCCGTGTGCTCCCAGGGTGCCTGTGTGATGCACATGTTAATAAGGTTCTGTTTGTTTTTCTCTTGTTTATCTGTCTTTTGTCAATCTAATTTACTGGGCCCCAGTTAGTGAACCCCACATAGGTAGAGGGAAAACAGTTGTTCTTTCCTACACAGTCCAGGTCCCTTCGATCTATAGTATGACAGAGAACATGAGAACATAACCTTGGGATATGACAGTGAGTGTATATAGCCCATGTGAGTATAAACTGCTCTAATTTTCTTTTTTGTGAGTTATGGTTTGCCAGTCCAATATCCACATACTGTATACTGGAGGCTCTGTTAATCTTCTCCAATAAAGATATCACGTTTGGTACAGTGGATCCAACCAGATTTTGTAGGGACCAGACTGGTAAATGAAATGGGAATATGGTGGGGAGCACCACCTCTGCATGTTTTAAGTCTTTGAGTGTAGCACTGATCTTGTTATTGTGCTGTGAAGTGATAATTGTTTTTGTTTACTCTAATTTCTGGGTGGGAAGGGACAGTTGCAGGGGCTACCACTTGGCTTCCCTACTACAACCACTCCTACTCTATAGGTCAAGGAACCAATGTGGAGTTTCTGCCAACTGCTAAATATATTCACTTGAATTATACATTTGGGGACTGGGGAAATGACAGTTATGTGGGTTCATAGTTCCCTCTGTGAGATGGACCTGGGTCAAAACTCTATGGATTTACCTTTATTTCCTGAACCCCTTATACCCCGATTTAATGGGGAGGCTGTCAAGGTAGCACTTTTTGGTCTCGTGGCGTCAGATTGAACTTGGACCCTATATCTACCAGGCCTTGAAAGATCTGGGTATTCCCCTTTCCCAAGTGGGCCATTACCCAAGTAAATGGCTATGGCTTCCACTGGGGAAGGACTGGGGAATCACTATTGTATCAATATATAATTGCTGTGGTGCTATAAGGATCTTCATCATCTGGACCTGGATGCTCCTTCAGTCAATGGGCTCTGTATCTGACTTCAGTCTTAAAACTGGGCAAAAATTCATGACTTTCCAGGGAGGATAACCTCTGCCTTTTGTTTACCTATTCTTATATATATTTGACAGTACCCTGGGCAGATGACTTTGAGTCATCTCTGTAGATCATTTCAAGTCAGATCCTTCTGGCTGCCATTCATGTTTTGCTAATCATGCTATTCCAAAATCCTATCATCCCCATTGCTTCTAGGGAACTCAGTTTTGTGATGGCATCTCTCCTACCATTTCAACCCACAGAGGACAGGCACTGCTGAGCATTGCAGTGATGTTGGTGTGTTCTTCCCTAGTTCATCCCTTATTGTCTTAATAAATGGAGTGCTCTCTGGGCCCTCCTGAAGAAAATGATCAGCTGGTGGGTTTTCCAGTTGTATGTAATAGAAGCATTTTAAAATGCTCTGTTCTCTGAGCCTTTTGAGCTCTTTCTCATAGTTTTCCATGGTATCTCTAACTTAATGTCAGCTGTTGTTTTTTTGTTTTTTTCCAAGCTACCATGCTTCATCCCAGCAGTGTTTTAGAATCATCACTTAGGAATCTTGGAAGGGAGTTAAGTCCTGTATCACTAGAGAGTTCCCTCATATTGTAAATCCTCCTTTATCCAGATTTATGTTCCACTCTTCTTGATCCAGCACCCTTAGGATTCACTTCCAGGTACAATCTCCTGCTTCCTGCCAGTGCATGCTACCCAAGTCCTATAACAATTTTGATGCATAATCCCTTAGTCCCTAATGGGTCCAGCACTTCTCCAAACTGGCTATGCTGAGATTTGTCCATAAGGGCCTGGTGCCCTGGCAGTGAGGAGAGAGCAGATTTGGGGGAGGTCATTCGTTGTCTTGTTTGACACCTGCCTCATTTGAGTCTTTTGAACAGTCTTAGAAAAGGTGGGGTGATCTCTCTTCCAAAAAGGAGAGGGCCACTTCTGATGGCCTAGTGGGTTCAGAGATATTGAGGATACAGGGTTCACAAATTCATCTACCCATATGTCTACATCTCAAATCTCAAGGTTCCACTCTTTCCCCTCTCTGGGCCCGGTATTGTCATAGGAGACTTGCCTAGGCCAAGAATTCTCTGAAGTTCTGCCAATATTATACTTAAGTTCTGTGTCTCGTCTTCAGCTGTTTCTGCCCTCTGGCTTCAGGAGATGAGTCTTTTTGAATGCTACCAAGGAGGCCTCTGTTACCCACACTTTGCTTTGAATTATTAAGAGTTCTGAGCCTATCATTTTCTTTCTTCAGTAAATCAATGGTACTTAGCAAGAGCCACTCACTTTCACAGCCTTTATAGTTGCTATTTCCCCATATCGGTTCAATGCCTGAGAAATTGCAGCAGTTAGTTCATCCCGTCAACCTGCATCCCATATCATTCTCCTCAAGTGAAAGTCCTAGTGGTTGCATGCTGCCGCATGCACAGCATCCCAGAGATTGGCAATACCACCTACCACAAGTGATCCAATTGGCAAGTTGGATCCAACTGCAAATTCTCTCTGCTTCTCAGACCTACTCTGATACAAACCAACTTGGGTTGAGTTCCTTTAAAGAAGAGCCTGAGATGGGGATTCTTGTTTGAGTAACTTACTGAAGGAGTATTCTTAGGAGAAAAGGAGGGATGCCTGATAGAGCAGGGCATAAAAGCTAATCGTGAATGTAGTCTCAACTAAAGGCTAGCTTCAGTCTGAACCCAGGGGAAGCTTTGGAACACAAATTACAACAAAAAGTTAGTGTCACCCTAAGATGAGGAATGAGTCTTTTGCCCCTTAATATCAGCTAATTATTAACTAAAGTTTGTTGGGTTGGAGTAGTTTGAGTGTATATTGTGTAGCTTTTCAAGTAAGGAAGCTCCCATTCAGCCAAGGCTAACTCTCTAGATAAAGGGCCAGCTGTGAGTTTTTACCAGCCAACTCTCATAACAGCTAGAGGATGGGTACACTGGCAGGTGAAAAAGATATTTCCATTGACTCAACACCATCCCATATGGTAGATCAAGGGTAGGTCCTGAAATTTTGTATGTATTTCAGCTCTCAAGTGGTGTCAGTATTGCCGGTCTAAGGACCACACTTTGGCAAAAGATGGATTATTTTGTTTTGAAGTTTTTCTATCTTCTCTTTTTTTTCCTGCACCCTTTTACTTTTCTTTCCCTCATCTTTCCTCTTTCCAGTTATGCTTATTCTACATCTGGTCTCCAAAACCGTTTGTAGAACTGCATTCAAAGGATGTGGGCAGTTCGCAGGTTTATTTAAGGAAGGGAAGAAAAACTTCAATTTATTGGTCAGTTTTTCTATGGATACATCCAGTTGCCTACACTAAAGTTGACTTTAAGTGTCTTATTCACATGAATGGACATTTCTTTTTAAATATTACAAGCTTGGAAGCTGATTCAGGAACAAGGCAGGACTCTTAGCTTTTTGTGAGCAGACCAAGAATAGCAAAGCTATCTTAAAACAGGAACCACAACCAACCTTTTGATTTTATTGTAGCACTGAAAGAAGCATCCTTTACAAGCCTAATTATATCCAACTTATAATTTGGAAATACTGAGGTCCCCCAAAATTAAGGAATTTATTCAAGGTCACATAGGAAATGGATGGCAAAGTTTGGACTAGGACCTAGGCCTTGGGTCTCCTGTTATTGTGTGCTTGAAATTGGATCTCTGCATCTTGAAAATAGCGTCCAAAGTAGGACTTCCAGCCATCAGTTTTATACATAAGCTTTATGCTTAGAGCACAGTGGAATAAAACATCAACATGTAAACATAAAAATAGATAGAAATGCTAAGTCAAAGAAAAGTATTGAGAAGGTAAAAGATGTTTTAGAGTAGACTGAAAAGTCTTACTTAGTTTAGGATGCCTAGATTCACTTTAGAGAAGATTTCCCATTATCTTAGCATCATTCCCCTTACTGTTGAAAATTTTTAGTAAGACTGCTTCAGATTGGAGAAGGTGACTTCTTTTATTGCTGTCTGCTTTTCCTTCAATGTTGCCATTTTTCATGGCATAGAGGTGACTGAGAAAGAGAATGTATTCAGTACAATACAGAACATCCTTTCTCTATTCACTTTCTAAAGAAGTCCATTAAAATTAGGACATTATCACCACAATCATCAACATTGTCATCATCATCATCATCATCATCACCATCATCATCATAATTCTCATTACCAAAAGTGTTAACACTCACTGAGGGCTAACTATGTACTAGGCAATATATTGTAAGCTTTACATGTATTATCTCATTTAATCTTCAGAACATTCCTATGATGATAATACACTTATTATACTCATTTTAAAGATGAGAAAACTGATGCACAGAGGATTTTAGCATTTTTCGCATAGTTACACGGCTAGTTTATAATAGCACCTGGATTTGAACTGAAGTTGGTTCATATCAGAATTTACTATTGTAGGAGGAGATCAAGATGATGGGGTAGGAGGACATAGAACTTACCTCCCCACCGAACACATCAAAAATACATCTACATGTGGAACAATTCTCACTGAAAAATAACTGGAAACTGGCAGAAAGACTCCTGTATAACCAAGGCTATAAGAAAGATCAACACAGAATTGGGTAGGAAGGGAAGAGAAGCCATCAGTGTGGGATCTGTGGCCCTGGGAGAGGACTCAAAGGAAAAAAAAGAATAAACATGCAGAAATCTTCCCTGTGGAGTGAGTACTTTGAGCCACATATTGGGTGTTCCAGCCCTGGGATCTGACACAGGGAAGTAGAGACCCTTTGGCTGGTTGGAAGGCCAGTGGCACTAAGAGGAGGGCTGTGGGAAGCCTGGACTCCACACGTGAGGAGTGTGTGAAGCAGGGCATAGAGGGTGGACTGAAAACTACACGAGTGGCTGTCCGGTTTTCCAAAACCACTCCTGCTGTGCCCCAGCCTGAGCTGAGGGAACCTGCCAGGCCCACTTGCTTCATGACATAGCTCCGCACTGGGGTGAGGGCATAGCTGTGAGATGCAGAGTTGGCTCAGACCTGAAGTGGCACCTGAGAAGAGTGGGGGCAGCCATTACTGACACTTACACGGGCAGTGTGTCAGAAGTCCAGGTCTCTGACCCCAGCTGGACTGCCACAGCCCAACCCCTAACCCATGCCGAGTGCCCACATCAGCTCTTCTTGCTCCAGCACTGCTCCCTTCTGGGCCAAGGATGCTGGTGCTGGGAGGGGGTAGAGCACCTACATAAAGGGAATGGAGCCAGTGTGGACCTGATTCTCAAGGCTTCTGATCAAGCAAACTGGGACCCACCCCTGCCCCCAGTACAGTGGTGATGGCCACTGAGCAGTGGGGAAACTCTGGCTCATACCTGGCTCCAGCCCTAGCCCCTTCATCTCCAGCTCCACCTCCTACCATGGTGATAGCTGTCAGCACACCTTGAGGAAAGAAGTGACTGTGTGTTCACATCAAATCCAGTTCTCCCACCAAAGCCACTGGGCACACGTGGACTATATAGGGATGCTCCTACATAAGGATACCCCTTCAAGACTGCAATAGGTAACCGTTTCACCTAATTTCATAGAGACAGAGAAAGTTAAGCAAAATGAGAAGACAGAGGAATTTGTCTCAGTGAAAGAACCAGAGAAGCCTCCTGAATAAAACAATGAAACAGAAATAAACAATTGACCAGAAAAAGAATTCAAAGTATTAATAAGAATGCTAACTAAATTAGGGAAAAGAAAAGATGAACAAAATGAGAATTTTAACAAGGAACTAAAAAATATAAAAAAGGACCAGCCAGAACTGAAGAATACAATAACTTAAATGAAATGTGTGTATTTACACACTAGAAGGAATTAACATCAGACTAGGTGATACAGAAGGACACATAAATGATCTGGAAGCTAGAATAATGGAAATCACCCAATCAGAATAGCAAAATGAAAAACAAATTAAAAAACGAGAACACTTTAAGGGACCTCTGGAACAACATAAAGTGTACCAACATTCACATTATAGGAGTCCCAGAAGAAGAAGAGAGAGGAGGTTGTTGAAAATGTATTTGATGAAATTATGGCCAAACGTTTCCCAAACCTAAGGAAGGAAACAGATATCCAGGTACAGGGAGCTCGTAGGGTCCCAAACAAGATGAACCCAACCAGACCCTCACCAACATATATACTAATTAACATGGCAAAGGTTAAAGACAGAACTCTAAAGCCATCAAGGGGAAAGCAAAGAATCATGGCTATCAGCTGATTTCTCTGCAAAAACTTTGCAGGTCAGAAGGGAGTGGCATGAGTTATTCAAAGTGCTAAGAGGGAAAATCCTGCAACCTAAGATACTCTAGCCAACAAGATTATCATTTAGAATTGAAGGAGAGAGAAAGAACTTCTCAGATGAGCAAAAACTGAAAGAGTTGATCAGTGCTAAACCTACCCTAAAAGAAATGTTAAAGGGTCTTCTCTAAGTGGAAAAGAAAAGGCTGTGATAAGAGGTAAGAATCTATAGGAAAGGAAAAATCCCACTAATAAAGGCAAATTAGTAATACATGTTGAGAATCAAACACTTAAATAAACTAGTATGAAGACTAAAAAAAAGAAAAATTGTAAAATTAACTATGACTATAATAATCAGTAAGATAAACATGAAGATGTAAAATATAACATCAAAAACACAAAATGTAGGAGAGGGGAGTAAAAATGTAAATCTTTTAGAATGTGTTTAAACTTACAGGACTACCTGTTTAAAACAAGCAGATATAGTTGTAGGTCAACATATATGAACCCCTTGGTAACCACAAATCAAAAACCTACAGTAGATACACAAAAAACAAAAAGAGAGGAACGCAAGCATACTACGAAAGAAAATCATCAAACCACAAGGGAAGAGACAAAAAGAAGAAATGACCAGAGAACTGCAAAAACAACCAGAAAACAGGTAGTAAAATGGCAATAAGTACATACCTATCAGTAATGACTTTAAATGTCAATGGACTAAATGCTCCAATCAAAAGACATAGGGTGGCTGAATGGATAAAAAAACAAAACCTTTGAATACACTGCCTACAAGAGACTTACATCAGGGCTAAAGACACACACAGACTGAAAGTAAGGGGATGGAAAAAGATATTTCATGCAAATGGGAATGACAAGAAAGCAGGGATAGCAATGCTCATATCAGACAAAATAGACTTTAAAACAAAGGCTATAATAAAAGACAAAGAAAGGGGGCTTCCCTGGTGGCGCAGTGGTTGAGAATCTGCCTGCCAATGCAGGGGACACGGGTTCGAGCCCTGGTCTGGGAAGATCCCACATGCCACAGAGCGGCTGCACCCGTGAGCCACAACTACTGAGCCTGCGCGTCTGGAGCCTGTGCTCCGCAACAAGAGAGGCCACGGTAGTGAGAGGCCCACGCACCGCGATGAAGAGTGGCCCCCGCTTGCCGCAACTAGAGAAAGCCCTCGCACAGAAAAACGAAGACCCAACACAGCCAAAAATAAATAAATTAATAAATTAATTAAAAAAAAAAAAGACAAAGAAAGGCATTATGTAATGATAAAGGGATCAATACAAAGAGAGGATATTATACTTGTTAACATAAATACACCCAAGACAGGAGCACCAAAATATATAAAGCAAATACTAACAGACATAAAGAGAGAAACTGACAATAATACAATAATAGTGGGGGGCTTTAACACCCCACTTACATCAATGGACAGATCATCCAGACAGAAAATTAATAGGCAACAGTGATCTTAAATGACACAATAAACAAGTTGAATTTAGTATATACTTACAGGACATACCATGCAAAACAGCAGAATACACATTCTTTTCAAGTGCACAAGAAATGTTCTCCTGGATAGATCACATGCTAGACCACAAAACAAGTCTCAACAAGTTTAAAAGGATAGGAATTATATCAAGCATTTTCTCCGACCACAATGGTATGAGACCAGAAATCAGTTTGGGGAAGAAAAATGGGAAAAGCACAAACACATGGAGAATAAATAACATGCTACTAAAAAAAACCCCAATGGCTCAATGAAGAAATCAAAGAGAAAACACCACGAGTCAAATGAAAATGGAAACACAACTTTCAAAAAGCTATGGGGTGCAACAAAAGCAGTTCTAAGAGGGAAGTTTATAGAAATACAGGCCTACCTCAAGAAACAAGAAAAAAATAAGCAACCTAACCTAACTTCTAAAGGATTTAGAAAAAGAAGAACAAAGTCCAAAATCAGCAGAAGAAAGGGGGGAAGAAAAAAGAAAAAGAAAAGATCAATGAAACTAAGAGCTGTTTTTTAAAAAAAGATAAACATAATTGATAAACCTTTAGCCAGGCTCTCCAAGAAGAAAAGACACAAATAAAATAAGGGATGAAAGAGGAGAATAACAACTGATACCACAGAAATACAAAAAAATCATAAGAGAATACTGTGAACACTTATATGCCAACAAATTGGACAACCTAGAAGAAATGGAAAAATTTCTAGAAACATACAACCTGTCAAGACTGAATCAGGAAGAAATAGACAATCTGAACAGACTGATCACTAGTAGTGAAATTGAATTTGTAATACAAAAAATTCCCAGCCCTCAAAAGTTTAAGACCAGATGGCTTTACAGGGTAATTTTACCAAACATACAAAGAAGAGCTAATACCTATCCTTCTCAAACTATTCCAAAAAATTGAAGAGGATGGAACGCTCCCAAATTCATTCTACAAGACCACCATTACCCTGATACCAAAACCTGACAAAAATACTATAAAAATTATAGGCCGATACCTCTGATGAATATAGATGTAAAAATCCTCCACAAAATATCAGCAGATTGAATTCAAAAATATATAAAAAGGATCATACACCATGATCAAGTGGGATTTATTCCAAGGATGCAAGGATGGTTCGGTATTCATAAATGAATCACTGTGATACTCCACATTAACAAAAGGAAGGATAAAAAATCACATGATATCTCAATAGATGCAGAAAAGACATTTAACAGAACATCCATTCACGATAAAACTCTCATCAAAGTTGGTCTAGAGGGACTGTATCTCAACATAAAAAGGCCATTTATGACAAACCCACAGCTAACATCATATTCAATGGTGAAAAACCAAAAGTCTTTTCTCCAAAGTCAGGAACAAGACAAGAATGCCCACTGTTACCACTTCTATTTAACATAGTATTGGAAGCCCTAGCCACAGCAATTAGACAAGAAAAAGAAATAAAAGACATCCAAATCGGAAGGAAAGAAGTAAAACTGTCACGATTTGTAAATTCCATAGTACTATAATAGAAAACCTTAAAGTCTCCACCTATAAAATATTAGAACTAATAAGTGAATTCAGTAAAGTTGCAGGATACAAGGTTAATATATAGAAATCTGTTGTTTTTCTATACACTGATAATGAACTCTCAGGGAAGGCAAGAAAATATTCTCATTTAAAATGGCATCAAAGTGAATAAAATATCTAGGAATAAATGTAACCAAGGAGGTTAAAGACCTATACTCTGAAAACTACAAAACACTGGTGAAGGAATTTGAAAATCATACAAAGAAATGGAAAGATAACTGGTGTTCTGGGAATTGAAGAATTAATATTATTAAAATGTTCATACTACCCAAAGCAATCTACAGATTAATGCAATCTGTATCAAAATACCCATGACATTTTCCACAGAACTAGAACAAATAAGCCTATATTTCATATGGAACCACAAAAGACTCCAAATTTCCAAATCAATCTTGAGAAAAAAGAAGAAAGCTGGAGGTATTGTGCTCCTTGACTTCAGACTATACTGCAAAGCTACAGTAATCAAAACAGCTGTACAGTAATCAAACAGCTACAGTAATCAAAACAGCTGTACAGTAATCAAAACAGCTGTTTTGGTGCTGGCACAAAAACAGACACATAGATTAATGGAACAGAATAGAGAGCCCAGAAAAAAACCCATGCATTTATGGTCAATTACTTTACAACAAAGGAGGCAAGAATATACAATGGAGAAAGACAGTCTCTTCAGTAAGTGGTGCCATGAAAACTGGACAGCTACATGTAAAAGAATGTAAAAGAATGTGATTAGAACATTTCCTCACACCATATACAAAAATAAAACTCACAACAGATTAAAGACCTAAACATAAGACCTGAAACCATAAAACTCTTAGAAGAGAACACAAGCACAACACTCTTTAACATAAATCGTAGCAATGTTTTTTTTGGATCTGTCTCCTGAGGTAAAGAAATAAAAGCAAAAATAAACAAAATGGACCTAATTAAACTTAAAAACTTTTGCACAACAGAGGAAACCATTGACAAAATGAGAAGACAACCTACTGAATGGGAGAAAATATTTGCAAATGATAACATCGATAAGGGGTTAACATCCAAAATGTATAAACAGCTCATACAACTCAACACCAAAAACCAAACAATCTGATTAAGAAATGGGCAGAAGGCCTGAATAGACATTTTTCCAAAGAAGACATACAGATTGCCAACAGGAACATGATTATATGCTCAATATTGCTACTCATCAGAGAAATGCAAATCAAAACCACAGTGAGATATCACCTCACACCTGTCAGAATGGCTGTTATCAAAAAGGCCACAAATAACAAATGTTGGTGAGATGTGGAGAAAAGGGAACCCTTGCACACTGTTGGTGGGAATGCAAATTGGTGTAGCCTCTATGGAAAACAGTATGGTAGTTCCTCAAAAACTAAAAATAGAACTAACTTATGATCCATCAATTCCACTCCTGGGTATATATCCAAAGAAAATCGAAACACTAACTCAAAAAGATACATTCACCACCGTGTTTATATTTATAATATGAATTATTTACAATAATTATTTACCATAGCTAAGATATGGCAGCAACCCAAATGTCCATCAACAGATAACTGCTTAATTCTCCATTCTTGCTTATTTTTATCTAGGAAAAGAATCAACAGGTTAGGCAAGACATGGTATGCATTCAGGAGAGCATAAGTCAGGAGTTAGGTTAAATTGCCTAGTGATCTAATTCCTATAATTAAGTTCTTTTAAGGTTAGAGGGGAACAGAAATGAGCAAGCAGGAAAGGGGCAAACGAGTTGCTCTCAAGTAGAGTGTATACAGTGAGGGACTGGCAAGTGCCCTGAAGAACTCAGAGTACTTTCCCCTAAAGAAGATACAGTGGATATAGGGAAGCCAAAAAAAAAAGCAACAGCAACAGTGCCTGAACCTGACTGAGATAAGCCTTTAGAAAATGTTGTAGGCTACAGCTATAAAATTCTTCTCAACCAATCTTTCACAACGCCAAATACTTCAGGCCCTAATTAAATTATTTGATACGCTCCTGCAGCTGATCAGAGTATTCTAGTCTCAATGGCTAAACACTGAGTCCATTGCTAGGGATAGAGACATAAATGAGATATGCTCTGATGATGTTAGTTCATCATCTAACATGGGGAAAATAAACAAATTGCAGATAAACAAAATAAACAATATAGAAAATTGCAAGTTGTGGTAATGCAGAGGTATGTTTGCTTCCCTGCAGAATGAATAAAGAGGCATCACAGGGAAAAAAGAGAGCAGGAGAGATTAATTCTTCTGTGAGGTGTTGAGGAATGCTTCGTGGAGAATATGACATTTGAAGTGGATCCTGAAAAAGAAATGCTTATTTTTTGTTTATTTTTTAATTTTTTCTGAGCTAAGGAAGGGAGTATAGACAGAGGGAGCTATTGAAATAAATGTATGGAGATGTGAAAGGTCATGCTGGATGCAGGGGCACTGGTGTATCTATAAAGCACAAGGGATGCCATTCTAAACATATGGACTTTATATGAGAAATAAAAACGTAGGTATTGATGGCTCTAGAGAGGAGTGTGATGGGTTGAGACCCATAGCCTATGGAGGAGGGTTATAAACTGTAGTGGGAAAGGACCAGAGTCAGGAAGGTCAGATCCAAGGTTATCAAAAAGCAATAATCCAAGTGAGAGATGGTGGAAAGCTGCAGTGAAGCAGGGGACATTTTGAAACTCAGTCAGTAATATATGGATACTGACTGGATATGAGGATAAAGGAGAAAAAAACGGTCAAAGCACACTGAAGGATTTCTAGCTCTTTTCAGATGGTCATGATGATATTATTAAATAAAACAGGAAAAAAACAGATTTGGGGAGAAGCAAATGAAGTTGATAAGACACATACTGGTTAAAAATGTATAGGCTCTGAAGATTTTTTTCCCCCTAGTTTTCGCATATCAGTTTATGGACTGGTTGTTTCCCTATATGTTACTATGTCAATAAGAATGGGCATTAAAAGAGCACAACCAGTGAACAAGTGATAAACACACCTAGCCTTCACCCTGCACAATGCCCTGCTCAGATAGATGTCCTGGGTGGGAGATGGGGGTATGTACTTTAAAAAATGTCTGGGCAGCCCAAGATGGGAATCTAATAAATGAAAAGACCTAACGTGATCTAAGATATGGCATCCATTAGCTAGACCTGGCAAGCTGACTTTATTACGGACTGCTGTAGGTTATCAGGGGAGACAGTGACAGATCATTTTGTAGGGCCCAGGGAGAGCCAGATCCATCTGCCAAATAAATCCCAGTTCAGAACTGAGGTTAAAAAAAATTGACAAGGCACAGTGATGCATGTGCCCCTCTCTGGGTGGCTGGTGGTGGCTGGCCACAGGAGGTTACCCTCACTGGTTCATACATCCTGCCAACTCCTGGGCTCATGTTACAGGACATTTTCCCATTTCCCTTTCCATGGTCTAGTTTAGGCAGAAAAACGGACAACAGGCGGGGGGAGGATAAAAAATAAACAAGAGAGGGAAAAGAGTCTCTCTCTGAGCAATCTTATAAAACAAAGCATAAATCTTTAACTGCCTGACCTTTCAGCTCACAAGGTTTTTGGTGCAGAAGGGATAAATCAGGGCTCATCTGGAGGCTCAGGGGAGGGTGGCTTTCTGCCTTCCAACGGGAAACAACCTATTTGTGGAAAGCACATAGATGTGTCATTGTTTTTAATAGAAGCTCAATTGATTTCCTAGAAATTGAAATGTTCCCCCGGTTGGGAAATGAAATTTCTACTTGGCCGTTCCACCTTTGGCCGCCCCTTGGTGGAAAGTCTTATAGCACATTGCTAGAATTAGCGGAGAAAGGTCAAGTGAAAGGTCTTAGGGTCAGACTCCCTCATGACGGGACACCATCTCCTAAATGCAAATAAAACTGGCAAAGGTTGAGGGTTGCAGAGATGTGACTCCTACAGTTTAGTGAAGAATGTTTTTGTTAACCCTTCTGTTGCTGATCTCATTTCCTGCCTTGTGTTGCTCTTATGCCATCGTAGCCCATAAATATTCCATGAGAGCCAAGGATGGGGCCCTGGATTCAGCAGCTCACCTGAGGGCCTTGGCACTTTTCTGTTGCCAGGCCCTTTATCCCAGAAGCCACAATGATGAACATTTGAAAAAAATGTTTGTTTTTTGAATACCTGGAGAAAGAATGACAATCAATGTTTTCGAGTAACTGAAGTTTCCCCACTTAAGGGAACTTTATCCTTTTTTTTGGCGGGGGTGGGGTTGGGTTGGTGGTGATAGATGTGGCTAGAAATAGAAAGACAGTAAATTAGTAGTTTGAAGACAGAATTGGAACCAAGCTTCATGGGTTAAGCCCACTATTCGAGTTCATGGAACCAAAGACGTGTTTTGATAATTTTTCTCCTTTTTTATTTTTAAATGACTAAGGCTGTTCAAATGTGAAAAAAGCAGATATGCCAGGAACTAGCCCTTCCCGAGGTACTTATTAAGAAAACAAAATCAAGGAAATAATTATTTTATTCCACTGCAAAGGTAAGGTAGTATTCTAAATCCTTCCCAGATCCCTTTTGCCAAAGTCTTTTCCTTTGGTCCTAGCAAGTACAGCAGCCACCTAATGAAGTAGTGCTGCTTCCCGAGGCCCTACATGTCACCGGAAATAAAGTAAAGCACCCCCTAGAGTCAAAAGCCCCTTCCAGAATATTCCTTAGTTTAGGCTGGGGATGTCTGAGTGTATCTATCATTTGAAGAACAATGGCCTTTTTCAA